>NC_044550.1:44240034-44540034 GCF_007565055.1 Rhinopithecus roxellana
CCCTTGACATGGAAAACTAATATTCCTGTGTGGGTTGAGCAGTGGCCTTTAACACGTGAGAAGCTTAAGGCCTTGGAAAACTTGGTTCAGGAACAATTATCCTTAGGCCATATAGAGCCTAGTACTTCTCCATGGAATTCCCCTGTCTTTGTGTAAAAAAATAAAAATAAAAATAAAAATAAATAAATAAATAAATAAATAAAAAATAAAAATAAAAAACAAAAAACAAATGGAAACTATTAACAGATCTTCTTGCTATTAATGCATGTATTCAACCCATGGGATCCTTACAACCTGGCCTTTCTAACCCTTTTATGATTCCTCAAGATTGGTTGTTTATGGTTATTGATTTAAAAGATTGTTTTTTTCTATTCCTTTGGATCAAAAAGATTGTGAACATTTTGCCTTCTCTGTCCCTGTTTTTAATAATTCTCAGCCACTTTCTCGATATCAATGGAAAGTTTTGCCTCAAGGAATGTTAAACAGCCCTACCTTGTGTCAAGAATTTGTCCATCGGGCTCTGGATCCTGTTCGAAAGTGTCACCCTTCTGTTCTTTTATATCATTATATGAATGACATTCTTCTTGCTGCACCTACTAAAGAAAAGCAGAAGGATGCTTTCGCATTGTTACAAACTCAGCTTTCTTTATACTCACTTAATATAGCCCCAGAAAAAATTCAAGTGGATTTTCCTATTCAATATTTAGGTTATGCCTTGGGACCAAAAAATATTCGACCCAAAAGGTTCAAATTCGATGTGATCATTTAAAAACATTAAATGACTTTCAAAAGCTTTTAGGAGATATTAATTGGATGCGTCCTGTTTTGGGAATACCAACGTATCAGTTACAACATTTTTTTTTCTATTCTAGAAGGAGACAATTACTTGGACAGCTCACGTCATTTAACTCCTTTGGCTTTACAGGAACTCCAGCTGGTAGAGGAACAACTTCAAAAGGCTCATCTACATTATATCCTTCCCGACGTTCCCCTTTCCTTTTGTTTATTTCATACTTTACATTCTCCTACAGGTATGATTCATCAAACAAATCGGCCGTTAGAATGGATTTTTTTTAATCTAACAAAACATCTAAACGCTTGACTACTTATATTAATCGTTTAGCTGAATTGATCATCAAAGGACGGCATCGCTGTCGACAACTTTGGGGAGGAGACCCTTCTTTTATTATCTCTCAATTCACTCATAGTCAGATTACTTATCTTCTTAATACTTCTGATTCTTGGCAAGTTGCTTGTGCCTCATTTGTCGGACAATTTTCTACACAATATCCTAAGTCTCCAATTTTTTCATTCTTCAGACAACATTCTGTGTTGCCTTTTTCACCCATATCCTTATTTCCTGTTCAAGGCCCTACCTTTTTTACTGATGCTAGTAGCAATGGTAAAGCTGGATATTGAAGTGTTCATCAATCTCGAGTTACAGTTTACCCTTATCCCTCGGTGCAACAGGGAGAACTGTTTGCTATTCTCATGGTCTTACTTGATTTCCCTTCCACCGGTTGTAACATTGTTAGTGATTCTCAATACGCCGTCTATGTTACTTCTTATATTTCTCACGCCACTTTACCTCTTTGTGCTACTTCTTCTCTTCAAAAACTCTTTTCTTTATTGTCTTCTACTTTGAGCCGACGTCGAGCTCCTTTATTCATCACTCATCTTCGTTCCCATTCTCAACTTCCTGGACCGTTAATTCATGGTAATGCTCAGATTGATTCACTTTTAATCGGCCACCTACAGGCTGCAAAACAAGAACATGCTTTACATCACACTAATAGTTCTGGCCTTCAACGATGATTTCATTTAACTCGTAAACAAGCTCGTTCTCTTATTCGAGCTTGTCCTTCTTGTGCTCCTTTGAGCATTCCATCTTTTCATCCTGGAGTTAATCCACGAGGTACTTAAGTTAATCAGATTTGGCAAATGGACGTCACACATGTCCCTTCTTTTGGACGATTAAACTCTGTTCATCATACCATTGATACTTTCTCTCATTTTCAATGGGCAATTCCTTTGCCATCTGAAAAAGCTGATTCTGTTATTACTTATTTCTTAGCTTGTTTTGCCATCATGGGCATTCCTCTAATACTTAAAACTGATAATGCTCCTGCCTATGTTTCTCGTAAATTACAAGTTTTCTTACAGCAATACAATATTCAACATCTCACCGGTATCCCGGGCAACATTCAAGGTCAAGCCATCATTGAGCGCGCAAATTTAACCTTAAAAACTCAACTGTTAAAACAAAAAGGGGGAAATGAGTCCCCCAGAAATCAGATTTTAAAGGTTCTGTTTACCTTAAATTTTTTGAATCAATGGAGACAATTGCAGGATTCCGCTGCCGTAACTCATCTTTCCTCATCTCCCTCGACGATAGTCCCCGTCAATAATTTAAAGGTTTGGTATCCTAATGAAGAAGGTAAGTATGCACAGGGACAAGTTCTAAAACAGGGGCAGGGTTATGCTCTTATCCTTACAGGGAGTGGACCTGAGTGGTTTCCTACAAGGCGATTGAAACCCTGTTGAAAAGAAACTGGACTCAGCATGGATCTCTTCCTTTGTTGGATGTGTTTCAGCGGGGGACTTATTTCCCTTAGTGAGGCTTTGTATGAATATTGGACTTATATTCCCTTTCCACCCGTGTATCAGGGAGTTGCCTGGGGGGGGGGGCAGAAGTTAAGGTTTTCACCAATAACACTACTTGGATGCCGTCCCCCTATATGGACAAGGACAACATAGAACGGGAAACGGGAATAATAAACAGCACATACCAATTTGGAGTGGAAGGACTTCCGATTTGCATGGGAAATAGTCCTCATTGTTTCCGGAAATCGCATGAAGCTTGGGCTGTTCGCTATAATTATAGCCATGTGGCTGCCAATACTGTTATTATTGTAACTAGAAGTTTTCATTATAATCATACTGTATATATTAATGAGACTATCCCTAGTTCTTTACCTTTTTGTCCAATTCCAGAGGTTTCCCCTAATATTGAGGTATTGGAGTGGCAACATTGTCGGGGAATTAAGCCCCGGATTTTATTAGAATATAATGGGTTGCAAGTAATTGATTGGAGTGTGCATGGTGATTTTCAAACAAAATTTAGTCACATACCTTTGAGATGGCACCGGGTAAATAAAAGTATTGTTGCTGATGGCAATGAAACTTTAGTATGGCGTGAAGGAGGCTTGTCGCGGCCTATGCCTCATCTTAGATACTCTGTACAAGTACAAAGTCATCTTTGGAAGTTATTAGCTGCAGGTGATGCCATTAGTACCTTTGTGGGAAATATGTCCCTTAATCTTTCTAACCCGAATAACCCTTTTCATATTCAATTACGGCGGAATGTCTCCCGATATATTATTGCTTGTGTCCGAAAGCCTTACCTATTGTTAGCAGGACATTTAACATGGGATAATGATACGGGGATTGTTAATTGTAAAGATACGTGTACATTTTTGTCTTGCCTCAATCATTCTTGGTGGCGCAGTTTTACGGGGGATATTTATATCCTCAGGGCTCGTAAGGAAATTTGGTTACCTGTCAACCTTACACGACCATGGGGGGCATCACCTCTTGAGACTTATATTTGGACTTCTCTTCAGCGGACCCGTCGTGCTCTTGGACTTATGATTGCCTTGGTGATGAGCCTTGTTGCCATTGCCTCCACTGCAGCTGTGGCAGGGCTCGCGCTACATCAAAGCATACAAAATGCTGAATTTGTGCAGCAATGGCATGAGCAATCTCATTGGTTGTGGCTTCAACAACGGAACATTGACTCTCAACTCGCTGAAAGATTGGACAACGTGGAGCAAGCCTTAACGTGGCTTGGAGATCAGCTCACTGTCCTCAGTATTCGAATAACATTGCAATGTGATTGGAACTCCACGCAATTTTGCGTAACACCTGTGTCTTTTAATGTTTCTCAGAATTGGACCGAAATCCGAAGATTATTAATAGGCCATAAAAATATTAGTTTGGACATCCAAGAACTCACTCGAAACATTTCTGTAGCGTTTCAACAACAATTACATGTATTGTCCGGACCAGCTACCATGCAGGAGATGGGTCAACGCCTTGCTGCTCTTAATCCATGGACTCAGATGAAAACATGGATTTCTACAATCTCTGGAAGTATATTGCTTTGGGCATTTGGATTGAGTCTACTTCTCCTGATACTCCGATGCTCCCTCCGTCTCATCCAAAAACAAAAGAAAAACCAGGAACAAGTATGGGCTGCCTTTCTAAGATTGAGGCAAAACAAAAAAGGGGGAAATGCAGGGGCCATTGAAAATAATATGCTGAGAATAAATAACGCTCAAGGACAGTATCTCTAGCTAGTTGCACTTTCCATGAACTTCAGTAGTCAAGGATACTATCTCTAGTTGAACTTTTAATGAACTCTAGTGGGCGCCAAGAAGGCAGACAAAATAAGAAAGAACTTAGAAACAAAGAACTAAGCAGTAGGTTATATCTGGGTGCAGAAAGTTTGTTTTGTATTATGTCATTTTTGCTGACGTGGGATTTGTGGGGTATAAATAAAGTGAGGCGGAGGCTCTAGGGGCGGCCGCCATGTTCTCTGTTTGTCTTGTCTTTTGTGTCTGTGTCTGTTCATTCTCCACTATCCCCGGAACGGGCCCCAAGACAGGAGGGTGATACACAAGAATAGCTTGAATTTGGGAGGCATGGGTTGCAGTGAGCCAAGATCATGCCACTGCACTCCAGCCTGGGTGACAGTGTGAGATTATTTCTGAAAAAAAGAAAGAAAAACAAAATCCTTAACAGACCAATAACCAATAGCAATATTGAATTAGTAATAAAAAGAAATCTTATCCCACCAAAAAAATCCCCAGGCCAGAAGCATTCGCAGCTGAATTCTAACAAAATTACAAAGGAGAACAAGTACCAATCTCTCTAAAGCTCTTCCAAATATCCATGAGAAGAGCATTCTTCCTAATTCATTCTGCAAGGTCAGCATTAGACTGATACCTAAACCAGACTAGACATACAACAAAAAAGAAAACTTCCATATTGTAACCTGTTTCAATACTTCATTGAGTGATTGCACTCCAATTTGTTTACCTATTTGTAAATTAATGGGCATGTGGGTTGTTTGTAACTTTTGCCTATTTTGAATAATGTGCAGGTACAAGATTCTGTGTGGACACATTTTTTAAATCCCTATTTGATATTACAGGGAAGTGAAATTGCTATGCCATATGTTAATTCTGTACTTATCATTTTGAGAAACCACAAAATGGTTTTCCACGGTAGCTAAGTGATTTTACATTCCTTTCAGCAGTTTAATAACATTTATATTCCTCCATATACTCTCCACTGCTTACTATTTCATTTTTTTTCAAGGTCTTACAGTGAATGTAAAATGGCACCTTATAGTGGTTTGGATTTGCATTTCATTAATGACAAATAATGTTGAATATTTTTAATATACTTATTGGCAATCTGTATGTATTTTTAGAGAAATGCTTGTTCAATTATTTTTCCCATGTTTTAATCAAGATGTTTGCACGGCTGTGATTTTGTGGTATTCGTGCTGTAGAAATTCTTTATACATCCTGGATGATAAACTCTATATTTTATTTGCAAATATTTTCTTCTATTCAACTTGTTTTTTTTTTTTTTTTTTCAGTTTTTCTTCAACTTTTATTTTAGGTTTGGTGTGCACGTGTAGGTTTGTTATATGGGTAATTGTGTGTTACTGAGGTTTGGTATATGAATTATCTCATTATCCAGGTATTGAGCATAGTTATGAATAGGTAGTTTTTAACATCTGTCGCCCTCCCATTCTCCCCACTCTGATAGTCTACAGTGGACATTGTCTATTGTTACTGTCTTTATATCCATGTGTACCCAACGTTTAGCACCACTTGTAAGTGAGAACGTGTGGTATTTGCTTTTCTATTCCTGCATTAATTTCCTTAGAACAGAGTGTCCAATCTTTTGGCTTCTCTGGACCACATTGGAAGAAAAAGAATTGTCTTGGGCCACAAATAAAATACACTAACACTAAAGATAGCTGATGACCTAAAAAATAAAGCATAGAAAAAAATTTTATAATGTTTTAAGAAGTTTACGAATTTGTGTTGGGCTACATTCAAAGCTATCCTGGCCTGCATGTGGCCTGTGGGCCCAGGTTGGACAAACTTGCCTTGAAACAATGGCCTCTAGGTGTATCTCTGTTGCTGCAAATAACATGATTTTATTCTTTTTATGGCTGCATAGTATTCCACAATGTATGTATATAGCATTTTCTTTATTCCGTCTGCTGTTAATGTGTTCCTAGGTTGATTCCATTGATTACTATTGTTAATAGTATTTCAATGAACATAAGAATGTGTGTCTTTTTGGTAGATGAATGTGTTTTCCTTGGATATATATTCAGTAATTGGATTATTGGGTTAAACTGTAGTTCAACTTTTAGTTCTTTGTGAAATCTACAAAATTCCCTCCAAAGTGGCTGAAAAAATGTACAATCCACCAACTGTGCATGTGTCCCCTATTCTCTGCAGCCTGGTAAAGGTCTGTTATTTGCTTTTAACAGAAACCATTCTGATTCATGTGAAATAGTGAAATAATACCTTACTGTGATGTTGAACATTTTTCTTATGTTTGTTGGTAACTTGTGTGTCTTCTTTAGAGAATGTCTGTGTTTTGCCCACAATTTAATGGTTTTATTTATTTATTTTTTTTACTTGTTGGGTGAGTTCCTTATAGACTCTGTGTATTATGTCTTTCTCAGATAGTTTGTGAACATTTTTGTCACATTCTGTAAAGAGTCTGTTTACTCCCTTGATAATTTTCCTGGCTATACAAAAGTTCTTCAGTTTAATTAGATCAAACTTAACCAATTTTTGTTTTGTTGCATTGCTTGAGACATTAGACATAAATTCCTTGTCAAGGCCAATATTGAGAAACCTATTTCCCAGGTTTTCTTCTAGGATTTTATAGTTTGAGTTTATACAATTAAATCTTTAATCTATATTGAGTTAATTTTTGTGTATGGTAATAGATAGAGGTCTACTGCCATTCTTTTACATATAGATATTAAGTTATCCCAGCACTCTTTATTGAATAGGGGGTCTTTTCCCCATTTCTTACTTTTTGTTGATTTTGTTGAAGATCAGATGGTTGTAGGTATGTGCCTTTATTTCTGAGTTCCCTATTCTATTCCATTTGTCTATGTCTGTGCTTTTATCAGTCTCATACTGTTTTGGTTATTATAACTTTGTAGTATAATTTGAAGACAGGAAATGTGGTACCTTCAGTTTTGTACTTTTTGCTTACTGATACTTTGGCTATCTGGGCTCTTTGTTGGTTCTGTATTAATTTTGGAATAGTTTTATCAAATGATGTGTAAAATGACTATATTCAAAATAGTCTCTAAATATCTTTTGCATTTATATGTGATTGGCTGTTATATCACCTTTATTGTTTCTGCTTATGCTTATTTGAATCTTCTCTTTTTTTCTTGTTAACTTAGCAGTTGTCTCACAATCTTGTCTTTTCTTTTGGAAAATGAGCTTTAATTTTTGTTGATTCTTTTTATAGCTATTTACTTATCAATTTCACTGAGCTCGAATTTTTGCCCTTGTTTTTTGTCTGCTAGCTTTGGAGTAAGTTTGTTCTTGTTTTTCTAGTTCCTCTAAATGCAATGTTAGGTCATTAATTTGAAGTCTTTCTAACTTCTTCATATAGGCATTTCTTGTTTTAAACTTTTAACATTGCTTTGGCTGTATCTGAAAGATTTTTTTTTTCTGATTTTATTTACTTCTGAGAATATTTTAATTTATTCCCTAAATTTATTTTGTATACAAAAATCAGTCAGGAGCAACTTGCTTAATTTCCATGTAATTGTGTTGTTTTCAGGGATCTTGGTATTCATTTCTAATTTTATTCTACTGTGGTTGAAAGTATGGTGATATAATTTTGATTTTTTGCATTCATTGAATATTGACTTATGATGAAGAATCTGCTTGATCTTAGAGTATATTGCATGTGCAGATAAGAAAAAATATATATCCTGTGGTTAATGAATGGACTGTTCTGTAGATGTCTATTAGGTCCAATTGATCTAGGGCCAAATTTAAGTCCAGAATTTCTTTTTAGTTAGTGTTGTTAGTGTTTTGCCATATTATCTATTATTGTGTATCTTTGCAAGCTTTTTCACAGGTCTAGAAGTGTTTCTCGTATGACTCCCTAGGTACTCCAATGTTTGGTGCATATATATTGAGAGTAGTTAAGTCATCTTGTTGTATTGAACCCTTTATCATTGTTACAGGAAGCCAAAAGAAATTATTTAGGCAGACAGTTAAGATAAAGTGAGTCCCCAGCAGAAAACTTTCCTTCTAACAAAAAGCAGCTCGGAGATATCTCCCTTTCTAATTTCATGCAGTTCAAAGAGATCACTTCTCTTCTAACAAAGAGCAGACTGTAAATCACAGATAAACAGCTGGGGCACAGAAAGAGGAGAAGGAGTCTCCTGGATAATCACCAAATTTCACACTTACACAATGGGCCCTAGTAAAAGAGTGGGCCTTAATAAGCACATTCCTTCCTCTTTAGGGGCGCTAAGATAGGAAAGCTAAAAGTAGACTAGGGGTTGGGGGCAGGGATTCCTGCACCTGCAAGGAGATGTCTGGAAACAGACACAGAAACTCTCCCTCCCAGATAAACAACACAGACTAAAATTCCCATTAAAAACTCTACTCCATGCAGATAGCACACCTCGTCCCAACTAAATTGTTGGACCCTAAGAGGATGTGACATCCCCTCCTCACTAGCTTCCTCCTCACCAGCCGATTTATAAAAACCCAGACGTTTTTACTACAACTTGGAAACCCATTCAGGACCCCTTTTTGTGATGGAGAGCTTTTCTTTTCTTTTCTTTTTTTTTCCTATTAAATTCCTGCTCTAAACTCACTCTGTGTGTATCTGTGTGTATGTGTCCATGACCTCAATCTTCTTGGACATAAGACCAAGAACCTTTGCATTTACCCCAGACAACAAAGCTGCTTCATCATTATGTAGTAGCATTTTGTACTTTTGTACTGTTGTTGGTTTAAAGTCTACTGTTGGTTGGTGCATCATTCTTTGAAACTGCTGAAAATAGGCCCTAAGTCTCTCATGACTGGTAGGTCTGCTGAGAAGTCTGCTGTTGGTCTAATGGAGCTCTTTTTGTATGTGATCTGACCTTTCTCTCTATCTGCATTTAAGGTATTTTTCTTTAGCATTAATCTTAGTCTGGTGATTATATACCTTGGTGATGTTCATTTTGTATAGTGTCTGTCAGGTGTTCTCTAGATTTCTTGTATCTGGGTGCCTACTTCTCTTGCAACATTAAGAAATTTAAAAAAAAATATTTCCTCTAATATGTTTTACAGATAATTTACTGCTTTTCCATCTCTTTCAGGAATGCTAACAATTTCTAGGAATGGCAGCTTTACACAGTTCCATATTTCTCAGAAACTTTGTTCAATTTTTAAGATTCTTTAATTTTTTTCATATTGGTTTGCCTTGGTTAATTTGAAAGCCTGATCTCTAAGCTCTGAAATTCTTTCTTCTATTCAGTCTAGTGTATTAATAAAGCTTTCTATTGCATTTTGAAATTCCTTAAATGAGTTTTTTTTTTTTAACTCCAGTAGCTCAGATTAGTTTCTTTTTAAAATATTTACCTTTTCCCTTATTTACTATATTGTTTTACAGGTTTCTTTGTGTTGATTTTCAATATTATCTTGGATATCATTGAGTTTCACTGCAATACATGCTTTGAATTATTCATCTGTTATCTCAGTGCCTCCATTTTTACTAGGGACTATTGCTGGAGAGCTACAGTGAGCCTTTGGTGGTATCACAAATTAAGATTCTTTATTGTGACAAATTTTTTACACTGGTTCTTTCTCATCTGGAGAGGGTTGTAAGTTGGGTAGGATCTTTTGACTTTGCTTCTACATTCCTATGCACTTCTGTCAGTGGGTTTTCTAGAGGGCTGTGGACTTTGACCCACTGACCAGTAGATAGTGTTTTCAGGTGAAATCCAGCTGCCACAGAAGCAGAGGGGTATAGACTTAGTCTTTATTTACTATGAGGTGCTCTCTGTTGTCTCAGGTGAAGGGCTGGATACTTGGATGTTTGGTGTCTTGAGTTTCTTTTGTGGGGTTAGTAGTACACAATTGGGCAGAGTTGAAGGCCCTGTCTTGCCCATGAATATCCCAGGGCTGAACACAGGCACCAGTCCTGATGAAGGTGGTTGAAAGGCACTCCTGGTGAACCGCACTGAGGTCTCTGAAGTGGAATAGGTAAGGGGACTCTGCAATGGCTCCTTATCCTAAATAAGCAGAAACATGATCTGTTTTTCTGTTTCAGGGCTTGTGACTCATAATTTTGGTAGGTATTTGCAGCTATAAAATTCTATGTGATCCTGCTTTGGCTCTACTTCACAGTTTTTGAATGTTGGTTTCTTGTTTTCATTTATCTCAAAGTATTTTCCAATTTCTGTTGTAAATTTTTAATCGGATCAATTGGTTGTTTAAAGATGTGCTGTTTATCTTACAGGGATTTGTTGAGTTTTTAGTTTTCATTACATCATTCTTTCGACATTGAATTGTGGTCAGATAGTATCTTTTGTAAAATTGTAATATATTTAAATGTATTGAGAACAGCTTTTTGTCCTAATACATGGTCTATCTTGGAATATTCCATGTGTACTTAAGAAGAATTCTCATATTCTGCTATTCCTAGGTAGAGAGAGAGAGTTTTATATAGACCTGTAAGTTCTAATTGATTTATAATGTTAGTCAGGTTCTCTATTTTTGTACTGAGCTTCATTCTTGGTGCTATATTCACTATTGGAAGTGAGGTATTAAAGTCTTCAAATGTTATCACAAAACTATGTATTTCTTTAAAAAATTCTGTCAATTATTGCTTCATATACTTTGGGGTTCTATTGTTTGATGTATGTATGTTTATATTTGTTATATGATGTTTATGAATTGACAGTTGACACTGTTTTCAATATATATTGTTCTTTTTGCCTTTTGTAACAATTTTTGCTTTAAAGTATATTTTGTCTAATATTAATAATATCTTCCCCAGCTCTTTGATTAGTATTATGTAATATTTCTTCTTTAATTTTATGCTTATATTTCTTTAAGTCTAAATTAAGTCATTCTGTCATATAAAGTAATTAGATAATTTTAAAATATTATTTGGTTAAATTGGTTAGAAATTTTTGTTAATTAGATTTGTCTTTCTCATACATGATGGCTAATTTTATGTGTCAACTTGGCTAGGATATGTATAATGTCAAGCTTTTATTCAAATACCAATCTAGACATTGCTGTGAAGGTATTTTTGATATATGATTAACATTTAAATTAGTAAACTTTGTCTAAAGCAGATGGTCCTCTATAGTGTGGATAGGTCTCATTCAATCAAATGAAAGCCTTAAGGGAAAAGATTTAGACCTCTTAAGGAAAAATAATTCTGCCTCAAGACTGTATTTTGATTCTAAATTGCCATATCAACTTTTCCCTGGGTCTCCAGCATGCCAATCTGTCCTGGAGATTTTGAATTTTCCAAGCCTATAATATGACAAGCTAGTTCCTTAAAAGAATCTCTCTCTCTCTCTCTCTCTCTGTGTGTGTGTGTGTACACTATACATATATACATATATATATATATACACACAAACAAACACAAAAAAATACACAAATATAATACATTGTTTTATTTACTGCAAAGCAGTTACTTGGTTGTAATGCTAATTTGTTGGGGTCCGTGTGTTTCCTAAACAAAGGAATGAACACACAAGACAGCACAGCACAAGACATACATGGCGGCCGCGCCAAACGGCACACTCTGTTTTATTTTATACAGCCGTTTGTGGAATGTTGCCAAGTCACGGGACATGTGTTGCTTCTCTGACCTTTCCTTGACTCGCAAGATCAGTAAACACTGACCAGTTCCCAGAGCCTGTTGTTTGCAGCTGGCTCCTTTGTCCTTCCTGTTTGCAGAGAAGAAACCTCCTGCTTTGTTTGCAAGAGCAGGGCTTGTCGGGAACATCTCGTTTGCGAGCAGTCCTCTACATAATTTACCCAACTCCTTTCCAGGAACAGCTTTCCATATCCCAAACACTACAAGAAATATTATTTGCCAAGTACAGAGTGTAAGGTTTCATTCTTTCCCTAAATAAATTTGTATTAGTTATAGCAATATCAATTTGTAAACCTTGAGCAATTAGTAAAGAATGAAAAGCGATATTTTGAATCCACATTGTCTTGGTAAAGAACATCAAATACAATTTTAAGACTCCCAGCATACTGAACGTGTTTTCATTTGATTACTCTGGCAAACACTTTTTTCATATGGAAAATCATATGTGTAAATTAACATCAACTAAATTCTTGAAGGATTTCACATTACATGGCACTAAAAAGATTGCATTAAATACTGCTTATTTTTATGTGAAGAAACAGAAAATGAATCATTTGGAAAAAAATAATTTATACTCATTTTTCGGTTAAACTATCTACAGCCCTTTAATCACTTGAATTTAAATGGACTGACATTTCCTGTTTATCCAGCTCTTTAGTAGCAATATAAAGTTACAGATCACACTACTGTTTTATTGTATCAGAAGCAGAAAACACATTTTCTGAATCTTATCAGGGTAAATCAGTTTCAAAAAGGCTTCAGTGTTATTTTTACTTCTGTCTTCAAAAATGATTTAAAATTTATAACTGCTATCCACTATCTTCTGCTTTTACCAGCCTACCCATTCCTAATGGTGGTAAACATATGAATTTTTATATCTTCTATTCATTATGAACCATCCATTTATCACTACTACAAATGGTCTTGAATGAATCTTTTATATTTTATATCCAAACTTACTCAAGTTCTAAACTCTTGAATTTAAAATTGCTTAATATAAGTAAACTTCTTTTTTACTTAAAACCTGCAAAGTGGACAAGGTATAAGTGTTTCAGCTCCCAAAATGCTTTTCTTATTATGGCTCATGCTATCTGACTATCTACATGGTGCATTATTTTCGTCCTCAGATGATTCTATGAACTGTATTGAATCAGTTTACTTTAACCAATATAAAATGAAATAAACAAGAATACTTATATCAGTAAAAAATTCATTAAATCTTTTAATAAAAATTTAATAAATACACACTCAACCACTGCAGGCAGATAGGGACTAAATTCAAAACAATTTAGCCATACAGCTATTTCTTAAAAAGAAGTATCTATTTACAACTTGACTAAGATTAGTCAATAAAGTAGTATTGAGTACTTTGATATTACCAACAAAATTGCAGAAATAAGAGTTAATTAGTGTTAAAACATTTTCACAACTAATGAAACAATTCAGTATATTATACTAATGGTAAACTCATTGTGCATGGAAAGTTCTCCTTACATATGTTTTCTAGGAACAATAGCATTTCAAATTTTCTAATTTAACATATTTTTTCCCAGAAAAATAGTTGGCACACTAAAACGGTTTAACATTTTATCAGAACTCATATATACACTAATTGAAAATACACAAATCTCCTGAAGGAATCCTGAAGAATATGCTTTTTATAAACTATAAGATGTTATAGGCAGATCAAAATGTAAATTTAAACAAAACAAATACAGAAACCACAAGAAAAACCACTTAATCTAAGCTGCTCTCTCAAAGTAGTCTTTTAAAGAGTTCTGTGTGGGGACGATGAATTAGGTGTATTTTTTGTTCCACATTCTTCCCTCCAATCGCTGAACCACACAGGAGGTGAGGGAATGAAAGAAGATCAATCTCATATTTAATAGGATTTTATAGATGGAAAAAAAATATTCTTGTAAGCCCTCCTTTCCATTTGTTCTTCACAGAAAATCAAATAACAATAATAAAAATGGTATTTAAAATGGATAAAGAAGATGTAATCAGTCAAATGCATCACAAAATTTAAAGAAACAAAACAAAACATAAAATATTGAGGTATGATAAATCATTGAGAAATAAGTGAGGTAATTTATATAGTCACAGACTCATCAAATGTTAGAATTGGAAGATATTTGAAAATATGTTCTGACATGGTTTGGATCTGGGTCCCCACCCAAATGTCATGTCAAATTGGAATCCTTGGTGTTGGACACTGGGGCTGGAGAGGGATGATTGGATTGTGGGGGCAGTTTCTCTTGAATGGTTTAACAGCATCTTCTAAGTTCTGTTTTTGTGATGAGTGAGTTCTCATGAGATCTGATTGTTTAAAAGTAAGTATTACCTCTCTCAGCTCCTTCCTCATGTGCCAGTCATGTAAGACGTGCCTGCTCTCCCTTTGCATTCCACCATGATTTTAAGTTTCCTGAGCCCTCCATAATTGCCAGGAAGATGGTTAGAATCATGCTTCCTGTATAGCCAGTAGAACCATGAGCCAATCAAGCCCCTTTTCTTTATAAATTTCCCAGTCTCTGGTATTTCTTTATAGCAGTGAGAGAATGGGCTAATACATGTTCTTTCACGGATTAAGAAAATTTAACTATGTGTCCAATTAAACCTGGTGATGAAATCGATTTTTTAATCTTTTATAAGTAAATATTTTTGGTTATTTTTCATATTGAAGCACAGAGTAAATAAATGAAACCAGTGCCTACTCTTTAAGGAAAATGTGGTGGTCATGTTAAGAAAAAGAATACAAGAAAAATTGTTATTTTTCTCTGAAACAAATCCACCAGAAATACTTGTTTTCTGAGTATATTTTATCTCAGAATGTATTCTTAATTATTTTGAGATCAAGACATATATATTTACCTACTTAAGCGAGGTATATACTTATATAATAAGAAACAACATTCAACAATTGAAAATGAAAAATTAAACATAATCCAGAAAGTACTATAAAACAATGTATTTAATACATGTGGATAATATAGACTCAAATACTCTGAGAAGATTTACTTTAAGCCCTGATTGAAAGGGGAACGGAGAACACTGGATAGTTCTTCAGTTGGCCTTAGACCAACTTGATTAGTTCTCCATTCTTTCTTGCTTGTTATTCTCAAGAATAACTACAGAATTGATACAGGAGCAGGGAGGCAGGGAAGTGCTGGGTAGAGTAGAGTGGAGGTCCTGGCGAGGGTTCCACCTTAGGCCCTGTACCTACGAACCTAAGTGAGAACAAGTATTTCTGTTTTTGTGCCAGAAAAGTTGCCTTTTGACCCGCCACAAACTCATCCTGTCCCCATATAAGCCCGAGACCTTTAAAAGACAAACACAAGTAACTGGACTAGAGAGGAGCAGAAGAGCACACTGATAGACACTAGCAGACACAGGCAAGGCATCGAGGTGGGACAACGTGGAATTCAGTTGGGGGTGGTTGGAAGGAACTCTGGCCTCTGTGCAGTCTGTCTCCAGGGGAAGACCATCTTTCCACTCTATCCCCCTTCTGGCCTCTCCATCCATCTCACTGAGAACTACTCAATAAAACTTTGCACCTATCCTCCAAAACCACGTGTGATCCAATTTTTTTCTGGTACTCTAGGGCAAGAACCTGGGATATACAAAGTCCTCTGTCGTTGCGGTATGACAGAGGATCTAACTGTGCTGATTAATACCAGCTGCCTGCAGATCGCAAAGCAGAAAGCACAAACTGTAACACTTGCCCACTGGGGCTTCAGGAGCTGTAAACGCTCAGTTCTAGATGCTGCCTTGGGGTCTGAGTCCAAAAACGCTCCCAAGGCCTGCCCATCTGCATGCTCCAGCTAGGAGTTTTAGCAGCTGCGCACTAAAGAAGCGAGCTACACCCCTGTCGCATGGCCTGCGAGGAAGATCAGGAAACAGCTCCGCGGATTTAAGAATGTGCTGGAATGCAACTCCTGAAATAGGGAGGAGCAGCCTGACAGCCCCGGCCTTGTTCCTTTCCCCTCCCGGGAATGTATATTGAGGTAGAGAGAAACTACCTCTAGTCCGAAAAAAATAAAAATAAATAAAAATAAAAATAAAAATAAACACAGATTGTGTTCCTTTCTCCTCTGGAGGCAAGTTGTCCTTCAAGTCTTTACTTGGTGAGTCATGTTGCCCTGAGGTATATAACCCAGGGCAAGCTGCCTTTCAGGACCTTTCACCCGTGATGTAAAGGGAACATGTACAGTTGAGAAACGACCCACCATGGGCAGCTTTCCTGAGCCTTGGGGTATTGGTTCACAATGGATCCTAGGCTGCTGCTTCTGTCCTTTTCTGACTACTTGTAAGAACTAAATCTGTCTCATGATGTACCTTGTTCCATATAAGTGGTTCTGCCTCACCCAGTCAAACAAGTTGGAAAACAGTGCACAGTCTGCTTTAAAAAATTGATACAGTGAGCAGGATGCCGTCTGACAGAAACATAGTTTAATATTGAAGCAGAGGAGGTGATACACCTTCCCAGTACCCAACCCAGAGTGGAGACATTAGCCTGGAGGTGAAAGTGGTGAACATGCAGTTGGATGTCTCTCCTCAAGCACCTGCAGATGTGAGTGAGCTGGCTACGTGGACTGGAGACAGAGAAAAAAATCCATGTGAAAACAGGGGAATAGGCAAGATTCTCTGATTATTAGGCACTTATGTTATTGTTCACTTTTAGTGCCAGAGATCTGGGGAAATGAGTACTCAGATAGACCATCAGGTACCTGAGAGGGAATTAGGTAGAGGTCTTCAAATGGTCCGTGGGGAATCTGATAGGGAACCCACATGCAAGATGAGGACCTACACAGAAAGGGAAACTTAATATCTCTTGCATAGGTGTAGACAAAGTCTACATCTACAAAGATAGTAAAGTCTCATGTAGGCGGGTTAATGTGTCTGATAAAGAAATATTACAAATCTAAATGTCTTGGGCTAAATGGCACAGTTAGAAATGGGGCCAAGGTCTCGGGGTACCCAACTAGAGGTCAATGATCCAGTAACCTTGTCAAGGTAAGAGAAGAATAGAAAGTAATTCAGAGTTTTCTGGCATTTTTGGATACTGGAACCCACATGATAATATTTCCAGGTCCCTTTAGAGGAAAAATTAAACTGATGACATTAGGAAATTTGGGCTAAACACAGTGACTCATGGTGCTTATCTACAGAAAATAGGGATGCTTGTGTTATTTTGGATGTTGGTGACCATGGTTCCCACGGCTAAATGCATTATAGGAATTAACATTTTGGTTACTGTGGCATATAACATTTCTGCTGCCTGAGGAGGCATAAACCTTAACTACTAATAATTTGAGCCATAATAGTGGGGCATAAACTTCTCTTGCCTGATATCTAAGCTACCCAATCCCTAAAGAGTCATTCATCAAAACAGTAATGTGTATTAAATGGAGGATTTGTTTTTAAATGTAGGACTTGGTACAAACTGCACAGTCATGGCAGTAACAGCCCAGTATAGCTGATCAAAAAGGTGTTTTTGGCTTTGAGACTAACAATGGACCATCACAGACTAAATGCCAAGGCCATTTGGGTGGGTAGCCAAACCAAGTATTCCAGATACAGTCAAACAAAACATTTAATTCGTAAAGCACCCAATAATAAAAAGAATACTCAACAGCTGGTAGTTCTCTTTGAGTAGTGAATACAAGCACGCAACCCACCTGTTCTTTTGGCCTCTTTTGTCAACGTGACCAACACAGCCACAGAGTTTTAATGGGGGCCCTGGTAACAGCAGGTTTTAGAAGCCATTCAACAAACTGCAGCCCAGACACTTTATTTATAACACTTAAAGTCTACTAGCCTGATGGAATTACAAGTTTTCTCAATCCCCATATGTGATAATTGAAATTTGTAGCAGCAGAAAATTGTCACTAAGTTGCAACAACCTCTCAAATTTTAGACACATAAGTTGCCCAAGGCAGACAGCCCCCAGATGTAACTCTATTAAATGGTAACTCCTTGTTTGCTATTGAGCAATAGTTGAGACTGATTCTCTTATAGTTGGAGTGTCATATGTGACATGCAACATGAACTGTCCATTCTTACTTGAGTGCTTGTAAAAACCACCAGTAAAATAAGACAGGCTCTACATAGCTCAGTTATCAAATGGAACCAGTACATTCAGGATTGGGCCCAGGCAGGACCTCAAGGGACTAATAGGCTCTGTGAAAAGGTGACTAGCTTATCATAAGGGACTGAGCAACCTGTAGAAGGTGTTGTGGCTCCTCCTGTGACTATCTGAGGCCTAAGGTTTACAGACATGAATCGTGATGGTATGGCATGAGTAACTGATAACTCTGTGAAATAAGAGGTGAATAGGGTCTATTAGGCTGGGCTGCCATCTGGCAGATAAAAAGCTATCTTTTGTCTGAGACTGCAGGTGATCTACTGCCCAGTGGAACAAACAACATGAAACGGTGACGGCCATGCAAGTCATTCCTTAGTACCATATCTTGCTACAATTTTACTGACCCATGGGCTATTGTCAATAGTCTAGCCATATGGTCAGGAGAATGGCAACTGAGTGACTGGACTATTAAAGATTCTATGTTGGGGATAAGGATTATCACATCAGTTTCCTAACTGGAAGGGACAAACAAATATGACTCATGCGGACACTGGAAGTACGACAGCCATTCTTGAGAGGAACTTATATAATGGTTTTTTTTGGATACTCCAGGAGACTTCACTCTAACCAAAGAACATTCTTCGTTGCCCAAGCAACATGACAAAGGTCACACTATCATGGAGCACAATGGACTTTTCATATACTCTGTCACCTATGAGCTAAAGAAGATTTTAATTTACAAACATCTGAATTATAAAGCAAATGAGAGAAGACATCAGGACAGACTACCAGTGAGATGGAGCCCCCTACCTCTGACTGGGGCAATATGGACACCAAACACTGCACTCTACTAATGTAAAGAAAACAGGGCACTACAGCTCATGCTGAGCATCAATGAGCTTAGTGGAGGTAGATGTTGATATGGTTTCAATGTTTGTACTCTCCAAATCTCATGTTGAAATTTTGGAGACAGGTCCTGATGGGAGGTAATGGGAATCATGGGGGTGGATCTCTCATGAATGGTCTAGCACCAATCCCCTTGGTGTGATTTGGTTGTTTAAAAGAGTCAGGGACCTCCCCCTACTCTCCGCCTTGCTCCTACTCTCGCCATGTGATACACTGGCTCCTCCTTTATCTTCTGGATAATTGGAAGCTCCCTGAGGTCCTCACCAGATGCAGATAACAGCACAATGTTTTTGTACGGCCTGAAGATCCACGAGTCAAATAAAACATGTTTTCATTACAAATTATTCAACCTCAGTTTTGTTTTTTTTTTTTTTTATTTTTATTTTTTTTCCATACAAACACAAAAACTGACTAACACAGATGTGGACAAGTCAACCACCTGATTATGCTGTGCCAGCAAAATGCCAATCTCAGTGTCTACAATCATTCTTTGTTGTTTTTCCTTTAGAGTGTATGTCTTGGGTGTGGTTTGTGGCTCAGGCTGCTATAGTACCCCAGCAGAGTCCCATAACACTAATCTGGAAGTGATGCTTCTGTAGGGTGCCTCCCATTTGTGGGATCTCATAAAAATGGGTGATGCAACTAAGGAATAGCCAGGTGCTAGGTTTCATCTAGTGTTGCTGAGGGCATGTGATAACTCCAGTCAGTTTAATGATGCTATTAGACATGTCAAATTTGTGCAAGATGTGACCTGTCTTCCTTCATGGACTAGACAACTGAGGCTGAAAGGTCTGAATCAAACAACAAGAGAAAGGGTGCCACCGAGGTAGTAACCTTAGAGCAGATACAGACAAACTGGGTTTCCACACCAACTCGGCTCAACTCCTATGCAATAGGTAGGGAACACCAGAGATGCCAAGAGGAGTGGAAGGTTGAGCACTAAACTGTCAATATGCTTATTTCACAACAATGAGGTAATAAAGGCCTAAAAGCATAACACTTTTGTTAGGCTCTCCCAAGCTGTAGCCACCATGGTTAATCTGATAAAGTGCCGGATCTGTCATCTTAGACCTCCTTTTTTATCAATCAGAGGAACCAACTTTTCCTTATAGTAATAAACTACAATAACATTCCTAATGCTGTGTTATACGTAAATCAACAGAACCTAAACCTTGATTTACTGAGTGGAGACCTGGCACCTACCACATGGGAGGCAACTGGAAGTGTCCTATTTTAACTTACTTGACTCTGTAGCAGAGTGCCATTGCCACAGCTAACGAAAGTGTAGTGGGCTAGTACTTTGATGCACCAAGCTTCTTTGATTACATGGAGGAGTGTCCCAGCAGTGACAAGAAAAATAAGGACTGGACTGTTTCTAGCCCTTTGTGCAGGGTCTTCATGAACAATATCATACGGGGTGAACTGAATTTATGCAACTCTGTGATCAATGAGACTTGACTTGTAATTGCCAATGTTTTCATACCCATAAATGGATCACTCAGCAGTATAATGAGGAAAGGAGTGCAGTGTGCCTCAATCTCAGTTGAGAGCTACATTTTTCTCCACTTAAGAGGTCAAAGAAGAATTGGATCACTATGACCCTGGGATAGGTCACTGTTTCAGGAAGGCCTGGCCATCCTGCTCATAACGGTAAGTCTCCTGAGCTCAGCAATGTGTATTCTGGCCATGACTAAGTGATTCTACACTGGAATTGTGTCAGAGAAAGTGTTATATCTATAAGAGAAGACAAATCTCTGCCTCCAGATCTTGGAGGTCAATGGTTCTATGACATGCACTAGCTCTGCTAAGGGAGACATCTGGGTCAGGAGATGAATGGCATGACAACTCCCCAGGTGACCTTGGATGGGCACATTTGTCTTCCCTTCCTTTTTTGTGGTTCTAAGAACTAATTGTAAAATGTGCTGGGAATGCATTATTATAAGACAAGAATAAACTACTTGAGAGTGTCCAGGCTTTGCTATTCTCTCCTGGAAGCAGAAGGTCCTTCAAAGCTTTTCACAATATATCACATGACTCCTGAGGACTATGAACCAGAGTGGACTCCTTGTCAGGGTCTCTCAACGGTTGTGCTAGTGGGGCACAAGAAGCTGAGTCTCCATCTGACCCAGGAAGTTTTCTTAAGCTGTGAGGGACTAGCTGACAATGGGTCCTAGGCTTCTGTTTGCCCTTGTACCTACATGGAAGCAACAAATCCACTTCCTGTTACTTGTTGTCTATGAGTGTGCTCTGCCTCGCAAGGCAGAGACAAGTTGAAGACCAGTGCACAGTGAACCTTCTTCACAAAGAAACGTGTTACTAGCCTCAAATATAAAAACAAATAATTCAAGATGATTAGTCTTATCCATATAAACTAGCTTTGGTCAGATTTCAAAATTAACTTTAAAAAAACACAACCAGAGGCAAAACTTTGCTGTAGAACACAACTACACATGGATATAGATAAAGCTGTAGATTGGTAGATATGTCAATATCAATATAATTTTCAGACTCTCCAAATCTCTAAAACACGGAGCTTTACTGTATCACATGAATTTTCTAAACATGTGACAGTGCTTAGAAAAACATCTAAGACATTATCTTATTTATACAACCTGGAAAAATTTCTAAGCCTTAAGACTTATTTCCTTCAAGTCTATAAACATTATATTGCTCTCATTGCTCTCTTCCTCTCATTATATGTAATTTTCAACTGAGAATTCATGAACACCTGGTATATCCTAAAGCACGTGTGTGCCTTTTCCCCAAAGCTCTCATTTATGGTACTATTACAGAATGCAGTTTACTATTCCTCTTCCTGCAAGCAACTAACAAAAACATGTGCTCACATTTTTGAATTAAACTGGTTATAGCTACTGTGTCACAGGTTGCTCTTATATTAGATTTCAACCAATTCAATTACACAGTGTGCTCCTTGCTGCCATAGGATGAATGGCAGGACAAAGATGAATGAACACAACTGCCACAAGTGATTGATCCCAACATGCCAGCAGGTTGATTAAAGTGTCTAGAAACAAAATGAAAAATAGTATCCATCTGTAACTACTGGTCAATTTTTAAATTAACTGCGAATTTCATATAAATATCATGCATTGAATTGGATGTTTTTGATATTCTGAGAACATTAAACAAACAACATATATAGATCTGACTAGTTTCTTGGATATTCAAGATAATATTTGTTGTACGTACTCACATTTCTAGTATGTATAATGTGGATTTGTCACATAATGGTAAAGTGTGTATAATGGCTATGCAGATTTAAGCATAATTCAAAGAAATAAATGGTAATATATAGAAGTTGGAAATGTTTTTATTTATAAAAGTTGTCATGTATTAATGGGTACTACTACAGACAAAAATATTACATTAAATACATGAATGGTTTTCATTAAAAGTGTTCATTATTAGTATTGATGTTATTTTATACAATACATACTTCAGATATAGCATGACTATAGTAAATATAATTATTCAATATTTCAGGGATTATAATTTTTATGATTTTGGAATGCAGAATTCCATGAAAATTGATATAAAGATCTATTATATGACAAAGTGATGTGAATATTTAAAACATATGTTAGAAGTGTAATCCACTACGGATAACCAAAAGCAGATAATGAGTTCATTTATATTGCTTAATAAACAAGTTAAGGGATAAGACAGTTTGGATGTAGTATTGCAGTTCTGCCTTGCTATCAGGGAACCAGGTTCTCCTTCTTTCATTAGGATATGATTTAATTCTCATATTGCTGGAGTCTACTGTACTTCTAGGCCCTACATTCACAATTCTGGCATAAATAAATCAGAAAGGCCCAAGTTGTCTTTATTCAAGGTCTTTAAAATATTTATTTGGGAATATTATCTCTCCTCAATTTCCTTACCTGAGTGGTCTGAATCTTGGTTTGAACCTAGTGAGTTCTGCTTAGGGCAAAAGACAATAGATTTGAGCATGCTTATAAGAGATTAATTATGAACCTTAACATATTGCATTGACAACCTTATCTTTGAGGGGCTGGGATTTAAAAATATATATTTAAGTTAATTCAATTTATTTTATTTTTTGCTTTCAAAGTGTCCATAGTCTCTAGGCAGCAGACTGCTGTGCAAAGAGGAAGAAAAGGAAAATCATGGCTTTAGAATAGTTAATGCATCATGTCTGCTAGGCTTTAAAAATGTGTGAGTCTACATGGATACAATATAATTTCCAATAATTAAAAAATATCAGGAGTTATAAATATTTATCACATCCTAAAATCATAAATCATATGCCATATGGACTTATTCTTTTAACTATACACATATCAAAACAAATCACATTGTATCTCATAAATGTATACAATTCAAAGAAGGAAGATAATGTGCAATTATAAGTATGGTAAAAACTATAAATAAAAATATAGAATAAGTTTTAAAAGAATAGCAGAAGAGCAAATCTGATAGATTATTCAAATAAGGCCCCTGTAAGGAGATGCTCCTTATACAGAAAAAAATGATGAGAAATGAACCATGCTACTATGTAAAGCACCAGCAAGAAATAAGTAGGGAAAATCTTCTATTATGAAAATAATTTAGCAACTCTGAGCCAATGAGATTCAATTATGTTGGAATTTAGTGACAATTAAAAGCCTATTAGTTACCAAATATCAATCTTATTATTAATTGTATTAGCAATGCTTCATTTTTAACTGCACACTTTGAAACTGGAACTACTTGTATAATATGACAAATATATCAAAAGAAATAAGACAAAGACTAGATACATATTATTTCATGGTTTAACATTAATGTTTTCAAAGACCTTCTAATGAATTTCTTAATGAATGCTATTTTTGGGTTTGTCCTTTGTTTTTGATAGCCATTATTCAAGGAATCACAGGATAGTTATATGTTACATTGCATAAGTTAATTCCTTAAAACACATTCTTCTTTTTTTTTTTTTTTTTTTTCCCCAAACAGTGAAAGAGTTTAATGATCACTGGGTGCTGAAATAGGAGATGGGAGGAGACACTGAAATGCATCTCCCTGAGGGGTTCTGGGCTGGGGCTTGTAAAGGGATCCTGGAATATAAAAGGCTGGGAAATTGAGGTTGTTGATTGATGGGTAAGGGGGATTAAATTATAAGGATTTGAAAACTGGATTCCTTGGTGAATCAGCTCCGTGGGGTCCTTCAGATCAACTAACATCAGACCAGCTGGTGTCAGTGGGATTCTTCAGAACAGCTGACATCAGTAGATTCATTGGTACGCAAGACACGAAGGACTAACTCAAATGAAGCCTTTATATTTTATAATGTTCAAATTGATACTTATTCATTATTTAAGGGAAACTTACTCTATGTATTCTGAGGCAGTAGTCACCAAACTCCTATGAGGAAGTAGATAAGAGAGCAAGCTGACCTCATGATAAATACTGAACGTGCGGCATGCTTAGTTTATTTTCATTTCCCCCCATCGTTCCTTCTCTGATTAATTTCATAAAGTTTATGGAGATGGTTTCAAACTGATGAATATGTCATGGCCAGAAGCATGTAGAACCCTACTCCTATGTTTCCTCAATATTCATGAATTCAGTGTTCAAGGCAACTTTTTAAGAAAGTAAGACAGTTGCAAGTCTCCCATAAATAATAAACCTAAAGATTTTTTTCCTAGTTTTTACATTATGTAATTTTTGATTATATAAGATAATGCATATCCTTCTACTTATTGTTCATCCAGACAGTGTGTAGAAGAAGCTCTTGTAAAGAAGGAAATACATAAAATAAAATAATTTGTATACTTTATCCAACATCATTTTATAAATAAGAACAATTATATTCAGGGAGTTTATGTAACTGGTTCTAGATGACTTTGCCCCAAAGTATTATAGCTGGGTTGTTTGAAGTAAAATTGGTGAAATGTCAAAGACTGGACCCATTTCATTACTGTAAGTCTTTATTATTTTATACATATTGATGATATTCAACTTAACATCAACTTTCCTGAATTTAATAAGTTATTTTAATTAAATGAGTTGATTATGAGTAAATTAGCTTGATTGTTAATATTTTATGAGTTTCATCAACTAGTATAATGACCTTGATATAAAAAAAATGCTCAAGTTGTGAAATCTCATTTTCATTCCCTTGCTTCTGTTACAGAAGTGGCTACAGTATGACTTACGGTCTCTGCAGCAAGCAAGCTTATAATTTATCCATATCTCTATTAGTTGAAGCAGGGTCCTTAAAGTCCTCTGCTTAAGGCTATTCCACATTATAATCAGATGAAACTTTGATAAAATTGACATTTTAGCTTCTTATTCAAAAATTTATGTGACACATGACCATACTCAATTTGTAGATAAGATATTATAATAGGAAAAGGAACTTCACATGCAACAATTCAGCCTTTTGTTTTATGTATGAGCACAGTGTGCACTGGAATTCTAATACCTTTGGGAAATATTTGTTACACATACATTCAGTTCCTTGCATTTTTGGCTTAGTAAAATTTCTCATCATCATTTTAAGCCATGTGTCAAGATTACTATGTCTTATTTTTTAGAATGTCTCCAAAGAACAACAACAACAAAATGCTAATAAGCTTCTTGTTAACCTGCTAATAAATGAAAATTAATTCTAGAAAAGGGTTTTGGTCTGCAATAAAGTGTGTCTTACAGTAAAGAACTTCAACACATACAAGCTTTTGAGTAGTGGATTTCAATGTAAATCCACATAGTAAAGTTACAATGCTCTGCACATAGTTTTAAAAGTACTTATAGTTTTTCCTGTTGTTGTTTTGTTTTGTTTTTCCCATTCTCCCCCTGAGTCTTAGTTTTGCTTTTGGCTGATTTCCTTCCTTCCTTCCTTCCTTCCTTCCTTCCTTCCTTCCTTCCTTCCTTCCTTCCTTCCTTTCTTCCTTCCTTCCTTTCTTCCTTCCTTCCATCCATCTTTCCTTTATTCTTTGCATTTTTCCTTCCTTCCTTCTTTCCTTCCTCTCTTTGTTTTTCTCTCTTTTGTCTCCTTCTTCTTCCTTTCTTTGTTTTTGTATAGTAGTGAGAAGTGCACATTTTTCTTGATCTTTTTAGATTACAATTTATGTGTGATTTAATTTGTATACACTGAATATTTGGTTAGATTCAAATATGTATATGATTAAGTGTGCTATTTTCAGTCACAATTTTATTCATATTTGTTGTAAAATCTTGAAATTTCTGTAATTTTGTGATTAAACTGATAATGTCCTTATGCCTTTATCAAAAAACGAGTGAAAACTATTATTTACATTATGTGCTAATTTTAAATGTGCATGCTTATGATCTAATTGGAAAACAAATTGATTAAGAAAATAGAATCATTCTTACGTTGTTATTAAATCAAATTATGTTTTACAGTTCACAGTTTAGTTGCTGTTCTTATCGAAAACTGTTAGTACAGCTAAATATTTTTTTGAATATGGCTAAAAGAGCTGAGGATAATGCATCCAACATTTCTGCCTCTCTTGAGAAAGAGACTGAGAGAGAGAAAATTTGAGAAAGGAGAGACACGCACACACACACACACGCAGAGAGAGAGAGAGAGAGAGAGAGAGAGAGATCCAGTAGGTTACTCTTTATTTTCTATTTTCAAATATAGTATAGTTTAAGAGGTAGAAGCTTTCACTCTTCATCTTTTTTGGAAATTAGTCAAAGAAAAAAATCAATGTAGAATGAGACTTTCTAGGAGTTTCTCTGCTTAGTGTTTTCGATTTGAATGCCCAGTCATGTAATGCATAAGAAAATATACTTCAATGCCTAAATTTTCTGTTCTTCAAGATCCAAAAGTTGAAATGCTAAATTCAGTTTGCATTTTTCCACAATGAACTAACTAGGCTAAGATATAAACTTAAAACCTGATACAGGCCGGGCACGGTGGCTCACACCTGTAATCCCAGCACTTTGGGAGGCCAAGGAGAGCGGATCACGAGGTCAGGAGATAGAGATCATCCTGGATAATATGGTGAAACCCTATATCTACTAAAAATACTAAAAAATTAGCGTGGCATAGTGGTGGGCACCTGTTGTCCCAGCTACTTGGGAGGCTGAGGCAGAAAAATAGCATGAACCCAGGAGGCGCAGCTTGCAGTGCACTGAGATCACGTCACTGCACTCTAGCCTGGGCGACAGAGCGAGACTCCATCTCAAAAACCAAACAAAAAACAAAACAAAACAAAAAAAGCTGATACAAAATTTAATTTTAAATATAAAAGAGAGCGAGCTATTTTCTAACAGTAGTAAAGTATTTCTGACATTCTCCCTTCAAACAAGCATGTTTCTAGGAGAACTTAAACATTTCCTGCCATGGACCTTTTTGTCATTTCTGTGAACTTGATGGATCATCTTCCCAGGATAATCTTTTTAAATATGTAAAATAAATTCAAATTACAAAAATTATGTTAAAATGCCATCATCTATCCAGCTTTCTAGCTCTTCTCTATTAACATAGTGTCATAGGGCATTCTTGCACTGCTTTAAAGAAACACCTGAGACTGGGTAATTTATAAAGAAAAAAGGGTTTAATTGTTTCATCGTTCTTCAGGCTGTACAGGAAGCATAACACTGACATCTGCTTAGCTTCTGGGGAGGCCTCAGCAAATTTATAATCATGGCAGAAGGCAAAAGAGGGGCAGTCACATTGCATGGTGAAAGCAGGAGTGAGAGTGAAGGGGGAGGTGATACATACTTCTAAATGACCAGATCTCATGAGATCTCACTAATTATCATGGGGATAGTACCAAGAGAGATGGTGCTAAATCTTTCATAAAAATCCAACCTCAACCGGGTGCGGTGGCTCACACCTGTAATCCCAGCACTTTGGGAGGCTGAGGCGGGTGGATCACGAGGTCAAGAGATTGAGACCATCCTGGCTAACACGGTGAAATCCCATCTCTACTAAAAATACAAAAAATTAGCCAGGCATGGTGGTGGGTGCCTGTAATCCCAGCTACTTGAGAGGCTGAGGCAGGAGAGTCCCTTAAACCCAAGAGGTGGAGGTTCCAGTGAACTGAGATTGTGCCACTGCACTCCAGCCTGGTGACAGAGTGAGACCTCATCTCGAAAAAAAAAAAAAAAGAAAAGAATCCACCCTCATGATTCCATCACCACCCATCAGGCCCCACCTTCAACACTGAGGCTTACATTTCAATATGAGATGTGGGTGGGGACACACATCCAAACTATATCACATAACAAATAAAAAGATATAGTGACTTAATTAGTCATTACTACCACAACAAAGCAGGAAGCTTAAATCACACATAAGATCTCTAGAGAAACTGCAATTTGAGTTTTCACAGTGATAAAGTCATGGATACTAGATACTGCTAACAGCAATGTAGTTTGTTACTCATATTTGTAGCTGAATAAAATACAAAATTTCACTTATACTCTAGCTAAAATAAATGTGTAATTATTTGTCCCACCCAAGATTCCTCACTGTTCCCTATCTATGAACATTTTCCCTTTGTCTGTGGATCCTGCATTAAGAATCAATCAATGATTATATTGACTATGTGATTTTCTTCCATGATAGATGTTGGTGCTATTATGATGGATAAGACAACATATACTCTAGATGATTTCTGAATCTAGCAGAAATAAACCAGACTGCAGAAATTTAGTTCTGATCCAATGTAATAACTGCAATAGCAGAGATATGTGCTAAATACTTTGGGAACATACGTGGAAAAGTGGTTACATCTTCTAAAAAGGATATTGGAGGAAGCACAAAATATGATGGCATTTACAATAATCTCAGAAATGGACAGAAGTCCACAGTAGAACAAGTTGAAAAAGACATACATTCCAGATCTAGACTATAATAAAACTGTAAAGATCCAGAAATATGATCATGAGTGTAAAATTGCATGTTTTGTTATTATTGCCTCTTTGTTGTATTTGTCCTATATTACTGCATTAGTCCATTCTCATGCTGCAATAAGGACACACTTGAGACTAGGTAATTTATTAAGAAAAGAGGTTGAATTGGCTCACAGTTCTGTAGGGCTAGGGAAGCCTCAGGAAACTTACAGTCATGGTTGAAGGGGAAGCAAACATGTCCTAATTTACAGGGTGGCAGGAAGGAGAAGTGCTGAGCAAAGGTGGGAAATTTCCTTATAAAATAATCAGAAGTCATGAGAACTCACTTACTATCACAAGAACAGCATGGGGGAACCACCCCTGTAATCTAACCATCTCCCAAGAGGTCTGTCCCTCAACATGTGAGGAGTACAATTCTGATTAACATTCAAGATAAGATTTGGGTAGGGACACAGAGCCAGACCATATCATTCTTCCCCTGGCCCCTCTCAAATCTCATCTTTCTCAAAAGTCAAAACACAATGATGCCATCCCAACAGTTTCCCAAGGTCTTAACTCACTCCAACATTAACGCAGAAGTCCTAGTCTAAAGTTCCATCTGAGACAAGGCAAGTTCCTTCTGCGTATGAGCCTGTAAAATCAAAAGCAAGTTAATTACTTCTGAGGACTAAGCTCCAATTTTCTATCTTGCCCAAATTACTACCTAAGGGGTCTAGGGAGTTGTGCCCTTCAAACTATAAATCCTCATCAGATGGGTTTATTTGACCCTATATATCATGACATATGTTTCAATCTGACTCTAGCATAACAGTATAGCAATAAAAAAATCTAACCCTAAAATGTATTTCTTTGCCATACCTTGAAATTGTCCTGCAGTCTCTTGTGGAAAAATCCACATCCTATAGAGAATTCCCTTTTTCCTTTGCTTTCCTTCCTTTCTTAGGTGGTTTTCAGGAGCTAACTACCTAAGAGTCAGGCACCCTTTTGGGTCTGATAAGAAACGTTTTACAAACTTCTCTCTCTCTCTGAAGTCTGCTATCTGAGAGATTTTTCTGCACATTAAAACTTGGTCTCGGCCGGGCGCGGTGGCTCACGCCTATAATCCCGGCACTTTGGGAGGCCGAGGCGGGCGGATCACGAGGTCAGGAGATCAAGACCATCCTGGCTAGCACGGTGAAATCCCGTCTCTACTAAAAATACAAAAAAATTACCTGGGCGTGGTGGCAGGTGCCTGTAGTCCCAGCTACTCAGGAGGCTGAGGCAGGAGAATGGTGTGAACCCAGGAGGCAGAGCTTGCAGTGAGCCGAGATTGTGCCACTGCACTCCAGCCTGGGCGACAGTGCAAGACTCCATCTCAGAAAACAAAAACAAACAAACAAAAAAACCCAAAAAAAACAAAAAAAAAAAAAAAAAGAAAAAGGAAATGAATGTGAGTCATACTTCAGCTGATACCTAGAATCATCAAAAAGAGGGAATAAGCTTGCGTCCCTCCAAGAAGTAAGTAAAAAAAAAAAAAGAAAGAAACTGTCTCAGAATTAAAAAAATTAGTAGAAGTCACTTCTGAAATCAGGAAGGCTACAGAAACTGTCTCCCCTTCTGCTCCTCCAGACCCTCTGTTCTCTGAACTTCCTTGTTCTGACAATTTCATTTTTCTTCCTCCTTCCCCTACTCCCTTGCCTCAAGCAACAGGTGACCAGAAATAGCTAGAGAAAATAATATAGCAGTTGCTCCTTTTAGAGTAAAACCCACAGGCAGAGGGGATCCTAATATAATACATGTCCCCTGGACCAAATCAGAGTTAAGGGGCCTGGTATCTGAATTCTCCAATCCGAATGAACAACCCTTTGGGTTTGCTAAGGAATTCTGATTAACACTTAAGATTTATGATTAAGAGTTCTCTGACCTATATCAGCTAATTGAGTTACTACTGGTCCCCAAAAACAAAACTGAAGAATGGTTTAGAGTAGCAGATTGGAAACAGTCTTCAGAAAATTTTGACAGAATAGATTCAACTGGATTCAACTGGAAGAGAGAAATGCAGAGACGTTTGCAATCACCTCTGTGAAACTGTACCACAGATATTCCCCAAGGTTATAGATTGGGCAAAGGTTCCAAAGTGTAAAATATGACCAAACAAAACCATGCCTGACTTTTATATCAGGTTTGAATAGACATTCAAACAGTTTTCAGAAGTACATCCCGAAACCTTTGAGTATGGTAGAAGTGACACCTTATGAAATTCTGGGTTTATTCAAGGTTGAGATACGGAGTTAGTAAGCCTAATAAACAGGAACAATGTTGCTTGGGCTTCCTGGCCCACTAGCCACCTAGTCAACCCAAATGACCAACCATCACAATCATCAAGAAAGAAAAGGAAACAGTCTCTAAAATTATGAGTTTACAACTAAAACAGCTTAGTAACCAAGTTGGGAGTTTGAAATGGTCCCATGATCCCCAGAGATCCAAGTGAAAGCAATTTGCCACTAGTTCAAAGAGAAAGAACATTTTTAAAAAGAATAAAAAAAAGATTAAATAGGTGCTTGCACAAAGTGGGCAAAGCACCCCAGAGAAAGGCACCAGAATAACTCAAAAATCAGAATAGGGATGCTCCGAGGGAATAGAGAGTTTTTCCCCTGCATCTAACTAATGCTTTAAGAGAAGTAGAAATATCCATAAATGGGGAAAATACCAAAGTCCCTGTTGACCCCAGCGCTACACTGTCAATCCTCAAATCTACCTTGTTTAAGAACCCTCTACCTCAGAATGAAAACAAAAAAGTCCAAATGGTAGAGGTTTCAAACTCTCCTATTAAAGCCTTTAAATCAAATCCACTTCAATTAGGATAACTAGTGGGGCATCATGTTTTTCTTAAAGTAGATAGTGCCCCCATATACCTGCCGGGATGGGATTTCCTAGAGATCCATAATGTTCACATCTCATTTTAACAGAAGGGGGGAAATAATTTTCAAATTGGGGGACATAGAAGATCACAAAAATCCACATGTAATATTATGCTTGTGAAAGTTAATCAAGATTCTGCACAGGAAGAATGAGAGCCTTTCTTATCTAAGGTACCAGACTCCCTGTGGGCAAGCTCTTCCACAGATATTGGGAGATTTAAATCAGCAGTCCCTATAGAGATAACCATAAATAATCCAAACCTATGCCAAATATAAGGCAATATCCCCTTAGACCTGAAGTCTTACTAGGAATCAAACCAACCATTCAGGGCTATTTAGACAAAGGACTCATAATACCCTGCACCAGCCCTTGCAATAATCCAATTCTCCCAGTTAAAAAACCAAAAGGGAAAGGCTGGAGATTTGTTCAGGATCTAAGCTATAAATAAAATAATAATTCCTAGACATCCTGTTGTTCCTAACCCCACACCTTACTGACCAATATTCTTATCACTGCTGGACATTTCTCTTTTTCTGATTTATGTAGTGCATTTTTCAATATTCTTGTGGAGAAAAATAGCCAGTGTATTTTTGCTTTCACTGGGTAAAATTGCCAATACACATGCATAGTCTTACCACAGGGCTACTCTGAAAGTTTTACTTATTTATCTTAAATACTAAAGAGAGACTTAGAATATATTGAATTTCCAAAAGAATATACTCTAATTCAGTATGTGGATGATTTATTATTGTGTTCATTCTACCAAAATGCAGAGGAGCTACTGTCCACCTATCAAAACAGTTTGCTTTTAAGATACACAAAGTGTTGAAAGGTAAATTATAATTTTGTCTCCTCCAAGTTAAATGTTTGGGACATATGATTTCCGCAAGTGGGCTGTTAATAAACCCTGAGAGAATCTCTCCTGTTACCATCTTTGCCCTGCCCAAAACTAAAAAGCAATTAAGAGAATTCTTTGAGTTAACAGGCTATTTCAGGAGTTGGATTCCAAACTACTCCTTAATGTCCCAAACTCTATGTAAAAAAACCAAAACAGACTCAGCTGGACCCAATCCACTGGGAAGTGAGGAAAAAAAAACAACATATAGAAGATCTAAAAACAGGCTTTCACCCAATCACCTGCTCTAGGCCAAACCAATTAGAGTTTTCTGGTTTTCCTCTTCACAAATTAAATAAACGGGAATGCTCTAGGAGTATTAACTCAAAACTATGGTGACAATCACAGACCAAGTAGTTATTTCAGTCAACAAATCCAGTTGCAGGGGGGCACCCTCCTTGTATGAGGGCTACATCAGCTGCAGCCACCTTATGCAAAAATGTCAAAGAATTTGTCCTACTGTCCCCTTTAACATCTATGCCCCTCACTCAGTGCGATATCTTCTAAGTGCTCACCACACTCGACACTATTCTGTTAGCCACCTCACCTTTTATGAGGTACTCCTGCTTTCTGCCCCCAGCATCACTTCAAAGCACTGTAACACTCTTAACACTGCCACCCTTCTCCCCCTTCCAGGTAAACAACAAAAGGAAGAGAAACGTGACCGCAATTTGCCTACTAATATGTTACTCTCCCCCAAGAAGATTTATGGGAAACTGCAATTGAGAATTCTGAATTAATTTGGTTCATGGTTGGTTCTTATTTAAGGGACAAGCAGGGGCAATACCAGGTAGGATATGCCATTATTTTCATAACAGAAATAATTAAAAGTGCCCAACTCCAAGGAGTCAAATCAGTCCAGAAGGCTGAATTAATAGCATTAACTAGGGCTTGCAAATTTTCTAAAGGAAAAGTGACAAATATATATGCCAATAGTTGATATGCTTTCAGAGTATCCCATGATTTTGGCATGCTATGGAAACAGATTTTCTTACTTCATCTGGAGAGCCCATACAAAATGGGCAACAAGTCTCAGAAGTTACTAGAAGCAATTCAGATGCCAAGACAACTTGAAATCATAAAAATTCCTGGGCACTCAAAGGATAACATTAAAGAAGCAAAAATAAATAATCTAGCTGATGCTGCAGGAAAGAATGCTGCTCTACGAAATATAGCCTATCTTGTATGGGAATGTATCTGTAATCCTCCAAATACCCTCACTAACATTCTTTTTCAATATCACAAGCATCTAGCCCTCAAAAGAAACATACCTGTCAGCATAAGGGAGGGATGTTTAACTCATTTAAGGAATTATGGATGGAGCCTAACAAAAAACTGATAGTTCCCATAGGTGCACAATTGCCTTTCCTTCAGTTTATTCCTGACATGATCCACTGGGTCCCTGAAAAAATGGCATCATGAGGAAGACGATACTTTTGAAAACCATCTCCCATGGTAACCCAAAATGTGTACTCTCAATGTACTATATGCCCAAAACATAACCCTGGCAAGGTCTTACATGGCTCCCAAGGTCATTTTCCTTTGCCAATAGGACCTTCTGAAGCATCGCAGTTCGATTTTTTCCAGATGCTGCCATCTCAAATTTTCAAATATGTCCTGGTGTTAGTTTATATGTTTTCTCATTAGGTACAAGCATTTCTTTGTTGGAGAGTTACCACTTTAACAGTAGGGAAAAAAATCTGTTAGAATCATTCCAGTTTGGGTAACTCCTTCTGAACTGCACAGTGATTGTGGGATTCATTTTACTGGACAAGTTGTTCAATCCACTTGCAAAATCTGGCCCGTAATAGAACATCTCCATTATGCCTACCATCCCCAATCCTCTGGGTTGGTGGAATGGACAAATGACACAATAGAAACTCAATTAGCTAAGTTGACAGAGGCGTTTAACCACCCTTGGCCAAAAGCACTCCCACTGATCTTGCTTAATCTTAGATCCACTATTTTTGGAAAACACTGTTTATCGCCCTTTGAAATTAAAACAAGGAGACCTATGAGGCTGCATGAGGGCTTATATGAACTGGCTTTATTCAAAGGGAAAATATTGCACTATTCTCAAGGGTGCCTCAAAACTTTAACAAATAAAACAAAGGTAGTAACAGAATCTTTCCACAGTGAGCTCCAGGGGCTTGATGACCCCAAAGACCACAGATTACAGCAATCAGATGGCTTTGTATATTGAAAAAGACACCAAATGAAGGATTCTGTACAGCCCCACTGGAAAGGATCTTATGTGCTTTTCACCAACTCTTATGCTTTAAAGTTAAAGGGCGTTGCTTCTTGGATTCACATTTCACACCTAAAATGAGGACCTTACCACATTCCTGACCACCCCTAGACTTCTGAACCCATCTCTGATACCCACCTGCAAATCTAGAGAACACTGGAGATTCAGTCGGTCTCTAGGGCTAAAACAAAACCAACATACTTCCAGAGACATAGGATCAGGCCAGTACTCTAACCTAAAATAATTCTCATTCTTACTTTCTTTGCTAAAGAATATTTCTAAAACCCTGGAAGTTTTAACTGAGTCCCTTAAGAAGCTGTTCAGAATCTGTGCAATCTTCATTGATATAAGTTTCTAAATGGGTATAGCTATACAGTCCCTTGCTAAAGTCAGGAAAATGTTTCACTTGTTCTTTCTCATTACCACAATCTCATCTGTCTGCTTGCCCAACACTCCTTCTGTTTTCAAACCTGAACATTTCGCCTGGTTCCCTGCAAACCTCGGCAATCTTCCTTCAGGCAGAGTGTACTTCATTTGGTATGATATAGACCAGGACAAAATGAAGACTCTTATATGGAGCAGCACCATTTTAAACATTCCCTGAGGTGCCCCTTTTTAGGGCATCTCTATTATGGGTCTACAACCAAGTATGATGCCCTGCAGGGATACTGCTGAAAAGTGCTTCAGGATGATCACTGAGGGGTTCTAACCAGGTAGAACATTGCATACCAATAGATATTGGGGATGATTGGTTGAGACAATTGCCTGGTTACAATGGGAAAAATCTAGCTGCCTCCTATGTAAACTGCCATAATTTGGCCTGCTAAATAACCACCAGCCCTGTGCTTGAGGCTGGATGCCCCTATCCAGCACCAAGCACACTGACACCGCCCTTAAATAATTATTTATGGGAGTCAGTTGGTGGACAGAGGTCCCTGATGGCACAAATTCTACCCTAAGACCAGGGTGCCACTAGGAAGCCTTATGGAATGCTCAGACAAGGGTATACTTAGGTGTAACATCCCCTCATCTAGCATCCCCTCATCTGAGTTCACGACTAACAAAGAGAGACATTCTTTAGAAAAAAAAAAAAAATTCTATCAAAAGTAGGCCACGCTATTCCAGGAAGAGGGAAAAGGATGGGAAACCGCTTTAAAAGAATGCAGCACTTGTCAAATGGATAGAAGAAACCAGACAAACCATGACAACATACTCCCAAACCAAAGATGGGAATGAGGATGTACTCTTCCCCAACAGGGGTCCATGTCTGTTTAATTACAAATAGAATCTGAGGTGGCTACACAACAATGGCCTACAATCCTCAGTACTGAGGAACAATCCAAACTCCTGTGGAAAATATATGGTCCCCCAAACTTATAGAGATTTTTGGATGGTAAATATGACCTTCAACACTGTGTTCTCAGAGCACAGACACTGAAGTTAAATGAGACTCAAAGGTGCTCTGTCATCCAACTGGCAGGAATTGGGGCTACGGTAAACAATACAAGAATACCCCCCCTAGGAAATAGGTGGGCTGTTTTAGCTGACAATAACACATAGCATACCATTTCCGTTTCAGATTGTGAAAACAGAAAAGGAGAATGGCTATGCCTTCAAACCACTTGGAACCCTGATTTTTCCCAAACTTGGCCTCCAATATCCACCCCCGTGGGACATAGCATCTGGTATATGGGGAAGGGCCACTTCTGTTGAGTGGGACAACAAAACAACACTATAGAATGATGTGACTTCTCCTGTGACAAAACCATTTCTCTCCAAAATACCAGTATATGGTGCAATACAAAAGTGGTGTGAAAAATTGATTTGTCCACTGTTAACAAGCCCAATGACAATTTAGACATTGAGCACCAGGCATTCCTTGCATTTAATTTATACCCTTCTCAGGATGTTATACCTATGGAGATAAATTGGCCAGAAGAGCAATTACATTTATTGGTCTCTCATTTAGTGTCAGTCCTACAATCCTCAAATAAGATTTATCATAAGGTTCAAATGACCCTTTATAAGGAAAGTAAACACATTGTGAATCTGATTGAAAAATATGATGATGCATTCAGTGGTTTTCATGGCTGGTCAGGTTGTTTACTCTCCTCTGACTCTACCTATAACTTTTTTGGATGGCTAATCTTTGCTATTTTTATGGTATTTTTTCACTGTATTAGCATTGCATATCTCTTGTAAATGTTATGCCAGATACAGGAAAAGAAAGAAGGCACAATTAAAGAGCCAGATCATGATAGCTAAAAAAGTAGATATGATTTGGAATTTTTAGAGTAAACCCTAGTCCTGACTCCATCTCAACCCTTAAATTATTGCCTATTACATCAGGTCAGACCATGTCCTCTCCCCGTGATCCAAATCAAGAATATTTAAAACTATCCCCACTAAGCAGACTACTCTAGGAATGAGCCTTTCTAGTTCCATAAGATCTCACCAAATGAGCAGATCAGAAAACTGTAGGAATGAGCCTACCTAGTGCCATAGGACCTGTTGCTGTTTGTTGGCCTGCATATGCATTCTGTGGAATGCTTTCTGGCCAAGATGGGATATGGAGGAGTAAGCTCTGATTTTTTTTATCTTGCCCAAATTCCTACCTAAAGGGTCTTGGGAGTCTTGCCCTACGAACTATAAATTCTCATCAGATGACTTTATTTGACCCTATATATCGTGACTTACTTTTCAATCTGACTCTAGCATAACATTATGAGACAAGGAAAAAATAACCTCAAAACATATTTATTCACCGTACCTTGAAATAGCCCTGCAAAGTCTCTTGTGGGAAAAATCCACATCCTGTAGAGAATCCCCTTTGTTCTTTGTTTTCCTCCTTTTCATTCCATATCCAGAAGATAATCAACTAAGAGCCAGGCACCCTTTTAGGTCTGATAAGAAACATGTTACAACCTCTCTCTCTCTCTCTGAAGTCTGCTATCTGAGAGATTCCCCTGCACAGTAAAACTTGGTCTCTACAGTCCTTTATCCTAACCTGAACATTCCTTTCCATTGATCCCAGGTCTTCAGATAAACTCAATCAAATACCAAGCAGAAAACGTTTAAATTTATCTACAGTTTGGAAGCTCCTGCTTTGAGTTATCCTATCCTTCTGAAAAAACAAAAACAAACAAACAAAAAAAGAAAACAAAAAAAAAAAAAACACAATGCATTTCTTAAATGTATTTTAATGATATCTCACGTCTTCCTAAAATATATAAACCCAAGCTGTACCTGGACCACCATAAGCACACGTTCTCAGGATCTCCTGAGGGCTGTGTCATGGGCCATGGTCATTCATATTTGGCTCAGAATAAATCTCTTCAAATGTTTTACAGAGTTTTACTCTTTTCATGAACACTTCCTAGACACAGTGATGGTACAGACATTAAGTAAATACAGTCATTCCAATTGGGAAAAATTGGCCAAAACAAAGGGGCTATAGGCGCTATGCAAGTCCAAAATCCAATGAGACTGTAATTAAATCTTAAAGCTCTGAAATAATCTTGACTCCATGTCTCACATCTAGGTCACATCGATGCAAGAGGTGGGCTCAAACTTCCAGATGTTATTTCTAGAATATTAAAAAATACAATAATTAAATTTATAGCACATCAGTATAAGAATTAATTTTACTGATATCTAACAATAATATGTCAATACAACAAAGCTTTTTGTAGGTAATAATAATTGTAATCACATCAAACCCAAACATATTTATAAATAAATTCAACAAAAGGTGTACAAGATTTCTACACAGAAAATAACAGACCATTACTTAGCAAATTAAGAAAACATAAATAAATAGAGAAACATATCGTGTTCATGGATGATACTTGCCCATGGATGATTATCTATAAGTTATACAAATTTGTGAAAATTTAAACTTTTAAAAAAATGCTTTTATTTTAATAACTTTAGGGATAACAGTGTTTCTTTAGTTACATGGATTAATTGTATACTGGTTAAGTCTGGGCTTTTAATGCACTAGTCACCTGAATAGTGTTCACTGTACCAAATGGGTAATTTTTCATCTCTCACCCCCCTTCCACTCTCCCTCCTCTATATCTCCAATGTCTATTATACCATTCTGTATGCCCTTGCATAAAAATAGCTTACATCCCACTTATAAGTGAGAATAGGCAGTATTAGTTTTCCTGAGTTACTTCACTTAGGATAATAGCTTCCAGTTTCATCCAAGTTGCTCCAAAAATATTGTTTCATTATTTATTGCTGAGTAGTATTCCATGGTGCGTGTATGTACCATGCAATTGTGAATTGCGAGCTGCAATAAACATACATATACAGATGTCTTTTTGATACAATGTCTTCTTTTTCCTTCAGTAGTTACTCAGTAGTAAGATTTCTGGATTGAATGGTGGATCTACTATTTGTTATTTGAGAAATTGCCATACTATTTTCCATAGAGGTTGTACTGTTATAATTTACATTCTCATCAGCAATGAGGAAGTGTTTCTTTTTCACCACATCTGCGGCATCTATTGTTGACTTTTTAATAGCCATTCTGGCTGGCCTAATGTGATATCTCATTTGATTTCAATTTGCATTTCCCTGATGATTAGTGAAGTATGAATATTTGTTCATGTTTGTTGGCCATTTGAGTTCATGACTAACAAAAAGAGATATTCTTTAGAAAAAAAAAATTTCTAAAAACTTGTGTAATCATTACGTTTGTATTTGTTTTCAGTATTAATATTTACTTATATATTTATGATATATCACATCTTTAAGCAACTTAGAAGATGTATTAACGTGTTTAAGTTGCATAGTACACCACTTGTATCAATTATAAATCAGGCTCTACTCTAAAAGTTTTACATATAATACATTGGCTTTTAATGCTAACATACATGGTTCATAACTTTTTGAAATAAATATAACTTACTAGAACATTTTTTGTCAAATTGTATATTGAAAAAAAGTCCTTATTTTTAGTAATATGAAACAAAACCAAGAGAAAGAAGTCATGAGAGCTCTGTGTACAGCTTTTAAAACTTCTAGAAAAACATAGAAAAAAATCATTGTGGGCAAGGTTTAGACAACAATTTCTTAGCTATTACACCTAAAACTCAATATGTTACTGGAATTTTTTAAATGTGCTCTTCCAAAGTTACAGATAGAATGAAAAGACAAATCACAGATTGGAAGAGAATAGTGGCAAATCACATATCTAATTAAAAATTTGTGTAAAGGAAATTTAACTCCATCTCAAAACTCAACAATTAGAAAAAAATAAATAATAGGTAAAAATTTGAACATTTTAGTAAGAAAATATATGTAATATATTTAACCCCATGATAAAATGCTAAACATTATTAAGGATTAGGAAAACTCAAATTACATACACAATGAGACACAGACACACACACACACACACACACACACACACACACACACACACAAATACAAAGAGACAGAGACAGAGAGAGGATTAATAAGACCTAAAGCTGGGGAAATCAAATTTATTGAATTTGTGTTTAACACTATACAAGAGATTCTTGTACTATTCTCACATTTCTGTAAGTTTATATTTATATCAAAATTAAAAGTTACGAAATAATTCTTAGAGAAACATGCCGGGCAAGGTGGCTCAAGCCTGTAATCCCAGCACTTTGGGAGGCCGATGTGAGGAGATCACCTGAGGTCAGGAATTCAAGACCAACCTGGCCAACATGGTGAAATCCAGTCTCTACTAAAATACAAAAACATTAGCCGGGAGTGATGGTATGTGCCTGTAATCCCAACTACTAGGGAAGCTGAAGCAGGAGAATCGCTTGAAGACAGAGGTTGCAGCAAGCTGAGATCGCACCTTTGCACTCCAGCCTGGGCAGCAGAGCAAGACTCCATCTCAAAAAAAAAGGAAAAAACAAAAAAAAAGAAAGAAAGATAAACATAAGTATGCTGCATAAACATTTTACAGTGATTATGCTGCACACAACTGAAAATATGTGATGATATTTCTCTATATATTTACAATCTTTCTCATTTCTATGGCACTCATTTCTTCCTTATCTTGAATCAAGTGTCTTCAGATCATTCATTCACTTCACAGCCTTCCATCACACTTCCTTCTACTTTGATACTGCCAATTAATTCATCATAATCACCAATTACATTAGCAAATACTTTAAGTAGAATTTTTTTTTTTAATCTCTAATGATGACACCATTTGTGGTTTCAAGAGCTATTTCAGTGGGAACACTCCTGTGGATATAAGTAGCAATATAGAATCTTAAATTATCATTTAAATATTAGGAGAAAAAGATACTTTAAGAATATGTACATAAGTAAAAGTATAACATCAGATGAGTAACAGTTTTGCAACTAATTTTTCTATGATAGCAATAATTCAAGTTCTATTCAAATTATAGACAATTATTTTTATTAGAGACATCCACTTTAATGTTAAAAACTGAAACTGAATTTCCAATGATTTCTCATAGGAGTTAGGTATTTCAGCTTGAGGGAAGAGGTAGCAAAGGACGATACTCCATAACATTTTTTGTTGCTTTTTAACTATAGTTTTTTTATTGATATTTAACTATAATATCATAATATACAGAAATAAATTACAGGGTTTACTAAAACCACATCATTTGAGTAGAGTCATTCACAGAAATTTCAGAATCAAAAAAGAGGGAGAAACATGAGAAGCAGAAAGAAATAAATCAAATTTTGTTTAACCCTGTCTAAACCACAAAGGTTAAACAAAATTGAGAGACTGCATTGAAATCAATAAACAAAACAATTAGAATAAAAGTAAGTTTAGACTGAAGTTAGGAGTACTGGGCTTTGTACTGAATGCAAATCACTTTCGCTGGTTTGAAGTTAGAATCCAAAGAAACGAGGTCAGGAATGATTTCCAGAAAAAGGGAGTCCAGAAACCGTTAACTAAATCATAAAGTTGTGTTTTTATTCGGATAGTACCAGAAATAAATCCTGAGATAAGGAGTTGAATATAAGTAGTTCAAGAACATAAAAAGATGGTAATCAGATCAAAAGTGAAGGCAGTCAAAAATGTGTTAGATGCAGCTTAGTGTGGGGAACTGGAGTTGGATTTCATTAGTGACCCACTCACATTTTGACATTTCTGGCTCACAAGTATTTTATTTACTCTGGTGGCAGAAATTTCTTCAGATTTTCAAATTTTATTTCTAAAATTCTATCTAATAATATTCTGATTGGTGGCTAAAATTACACACTCTAAGGCAAATACGCATATATTCTTCAGCTGAACAAAACTATTCCTGGAGTTTGAGAGCTGACGACAACGTTTGAGATTTTGGTCATATTTGACCATTGAGAAGCATTATTATTTCTGTGCATATCTATTAAAAATAAATAATTTTTGAATCAGATATAATAACATAATTTAGAAATTACCTCATTTGAACAAGGAGTACTAATAAATTTGAAACAACACCACAAATAATATAAACATGGGGTACAATTTTCTGACATGAAATCACCTGTCATTCTTAAATTCTCCTAGCTTCTACAATCTGTGCTGAATATATTACTGAATTTGGTGCTGAGAAATCACAACTGGAGTCATACTCCCAGATCTTCCTAGGAATTATGGCATTAATCTTTTAGATCAACTGTTAAATCTATTTCACAAAAAAATATCAGAAATAAAACTGTAACAACTTACAAAAGTAAATATTTTTGCCCTGTTTGCCCCATATACTTCAAAAAATTAAATATTTGAAAGTTTAGGGGTGTTGAGGACCTCTATTTACATGTCTTTAATCCTACTACCTTTGGTTTTTATTAGAGGAAACTACTGTCCTGAGATACAATGCATTATTCCTTCCCATGAGACTCTTATAGTAGTTGTATTTTTCTCTATTTAATTGTAAAATCCAACACTATCAGATATTTTATGGTTGTCTTTCCTAAAGTCATGAGTGAGATCAACTCTAAAATTATTTTGCTTTTTATTTTCTTATCATTGATATTATTAAATTTTCATAGACTTCTGCTCATTGAATTCTCCTCTTCTGCCAATTATTTCTCACTACTTATACTCAATTGCCTATATGCTTGGCTACATTTTGTAGTTATTAATATATTTTGGCTATTTAAACTTTGTAATTATTTTGCTTTTTCCCAATTGTGCTAGCCATAGTGATAGTTTTAGTTCATTTATGCTGCAGTAACGATATATCTGAGACTAGGTAACTTACACAGAACAGAAATGTAATTTTTTTACAGTTCTGGAGGTTGGAAATTCCAAGATCATGGCACCGGCATTCAGTTAGGACTGATCTATGTTTCCAGGATGCACCTTGAATGCTTCTTTATCTGTATCAAACAAACACTGTGCATTCCCATGCTGACAAATGAGAAGGAATGGACTTGCTACCTGAAAGCCTTTTATAAGATGCTAATCCCATCCATAAGAGTTCCACCCTCATTTCTTAGTCACTTGATAAAGGATCCAACTGTAATATAACATTGGTTACTAAGTTTTAACTTATAAATTTTAGAAGACATATTCAGACAGTAGTAGTGATTGAGGACATATTCAGGTAAAATTTTTCACAAGTGATAAACAGGAATTCTTGAAACATTATTTTAAAAAGAAAATATTTCAAAAGCATTGGAAAGATTGCAAACAGAAAGAACCAGGAGAAAAATTTATACTTGCAAGGGTACAGCTGAAAAGGAGAAAAATAAGAGGTTTCTTTGCTGCTTATTTGATTTGCTTTTTTTTTTTCTCTAAATGTACTAGCCAGAAAACCACTGGTTTGCTGGCTCAAATTTGCATGAAACAGTGTTCAGAGTTTGTGAACAAACCTGGAAATTTAGCAGGATTCAGGGTGGAAGATGTGATTCCAATAAAAAAATCACTATAGAACTTCTACTTGGAGTATTATTTTTTCCATATACTTGGCTCGCTGCTGAAGTGTGAGTGTTCCTTAAGAAAATATTTGAAAACGTTATAAATCAGCAATCAGAAAAGAATCTACATGTGAAAGACAAAAATATACCAGATAAGTTTTGTGAATTCAAATTTTTTTTTCTTTTTCTTTTTCTTTTTTTTTTTTGAGATGGAGTCTTGCTCTGTTGCCCAGGCTGGAGTGTAGTGGTGCGATCTCGGCTCCCTGCAAGCTCCACCTCCTGGGTTCACACCATTCTCCTGCCTCAGTCTCCCAAGTAACTGGAACTACAAGTGGCTGCCACCACGTCCCGCTAATTTTTTTTTTGTTATTGTTGTATTTTTAGTAGAGGCAGGGTTTCACCATGTTAGCCAGGATGGTCTCGATCTCTGACCTCATGATCTGCCTGCCTCAGCCTCCCAAAGTACTGGGATTACAGGTGTGAGCCACCATGCCTGCCTGAATTCAAAGTTTTTATAATGAATTCAACTTCTCAATATTAACTCATCTTGGGCAACCTCAAATTGGAGATTTGTAAGAGTATACAGCTCTGGGATGACTGGTCAGCTGAAATTTAGGGAAGAGATAAACAGCAGCAGTAAGATAACTACAGAAATATTGACCTATGATGTTAGACCTAAAGCCATAAAAACCCTAGAAGAAAACCTAGGTTATATCATTCAGGACATAGGCATGGGCAAGGACTTCATGTCTAAAACACCAAAAGCAATGGCAACAAAAGACAAAATTGACAAGTGGGATGTAATTAAACTAAAGAGCTTCTGCACAGCAAAAGAAACTACCATCAGAGTGAACAGGCAACCTACAGAATAGGAGAAAATTTTGCAATCTACTCATCTGACAAAGGGCTAAAATCCAGAACTTATAAAGAACTCAGTCAAATTTACAAGAAAAAAACAAACAACCCCATCAAAAAGTGGGCAAAGATATGAACAGACACTTCTCAAAAGAAGATATTCATACAGCCAACAGACACATCAAAACATTCTCATCGTCACTTGCCATCAGAGAAATGCAAATCAAAACCACAATGAGAGACCATCTCACACCAGTTAGAATGGCAATCATTAAAAAGTCAGGAAACAATAGGTGCTGGAGAGGATGTGGAGAAATAGGAACACTTTTACACTGTTGGTGGGACTGTAAACTAGTTCAACCATTGTGGAAAGCAGTGTGGCTATTCCTCAAGGATCTAGAACTAGAAATACCATTTGATCCAGCCATCCCATTACTGGGGATATACCCAAAGGATTATAAGTCATGCTGCTATAAAGACACATGGCACGTATGTTTATCGTGTCACTATTCACAATAGCAAAGACTTGGAATCAACCCAAATGTTCATCAGTGACAGACTAGATTAAGAAAACGTGGCACATATACACCATGGAATACTATGCAGCCATAAAAAAGGATGAGTTTGTGTCCTTTGTAGGGACATGGATGCAGCTGGAAACCATTATTCTCAGCAAACCATCAGAAGAACAGAAAACCAAACACCGTGTGTTCTCACTCATAGGTGGGAATTGAACAATGAGATCACTTGGACACAAGAAGGGGAACATCACACACCGGTTCCTATTGTGGGGAGGGGTGAGTGGGGAGGGATAGCATTAGGAGATATACCTAATGTAAATGATGAGTTAATGGGTGCAGCACACCAACATGGCATATGTATACATATATAACAAACCTGCACATTGTGAACATGTACCCTAGAATTTAAAGTATAATTAAAAAAGAGGCCGGGCACGGTGGCTCAAGCCTGTAATCCCAGCACTTTGGGAGGCCGAGACGGGCGGATCACGAGGTCAGGAGATCGAGACCATCCTGGCTAACACGGTGAAACCCCGTCTCTACTAAAAAAAATACAAAAACTAGCCGGGCGAGGTGGCGGGCGCCTGTAGTCCCAGCTACTCGGGAGGCTGAGGCAGGAGAATGGCGTGAACCCGGGAGGCGGAGCTTGCAGTGAGCTGAGATCTGGCCACTGCACTCCAGTCCGGGCGACAGAGCGAGACTCCGCCTCAAAAAAAAAAAAAAAAAAAAAAAAAAAAAAAAAAAAAAAAAAAAAAAAAAAAAAAAAAAGAAAAAGAAATATTGACCTGTGTATATGAGAATAAAGTCAACTCACATTATTGGCTGGCTACTACACTAAACAGGCAATGGCAAGAGCCCTCCAAGAAGGCAGGGGTAAAATATCAAATTTTGGAAGCTGACAAAATTTGAGCAGGTATATCAAGTGATGCATACTGTATGGGAGACAGAGTTTGTAAGACTAAGAAATTTAATTGCACAGTAGATATAAAACTTAATAACAGAGAAAACAGAGATAATTCAGAGTCAGAATATTATATTACCCTTTTCTACAGCGCCCAGTTTTGCTAGACATGAAAATATACCCATGAAATTTATTGCTCTGAGGAGCATAGTTAACAGATATCCCCAGTTGCTATTTCACTAGATATACCACTACATCATAAAGATATCACTTTCTCCCTGGACTTCTCCCAGACAGTGTTAAGCATAGAGGAAATACAAATGGAGTTCTATAACCATAAAACATAGGGCTCTTCTGATGAGTTTCTTTAAGTTGAAGTCCCCCCATCATGCTGGCCAATGCAAATTGAACTCTGCACTTCAGTCAGAGACTAACAACACAATTCCCCTTCCTTCTATGTTTCCTTTCACTGATGTCATAGCTACATGTATTCTAAAGGCTCTCTAACTATACTTGTGCTTCATGTACTCCATTTATCTTTTACAGGAAGTTGCCAAGTAAATCTTGTACACAGATAAATCCATCTTGTTACTTGATTCTCAGAAGACCTAAAATGTGGTACCAGGAGTAGTATGATAAATCAGGTTGTAAGATGGGGTCTCAGGAGTGGCACATTCACTGCCTGATGAAAAAAATTGATACTCTGATGAGTGGCATGTTGAGCACAGCCCAGTTGGTAAAGATTTTATGGTTATAGACCTGGAAAACATACTGAAAAGGAAGAACACCTTTGCAGGTGTGATGGCTTAAAAAATATGTGGATGAGAGAGGAATTCTTATGAAGAAAGCAAAGGTGGCTGGTGATTGCTAAGCTGAAACTGACATAGCACAGAGGAAAAATGAGAAAATAAGGGACATTGAACAGCACATAAAGGCTAACTATAAGAGTCAAAGGGTTACTTGCATAGACTTACAAATTTTTTTTTTTAATTCTGTAAAAAAAAGAGTGGAAGCCATTATGCAGCTGACTCAGGTTTTAGTAGTTGCAGTTTCATTGCTTGACAGATGTTTATGTGCTTTGCCAAGACAGTACTCTTGTGCCAAAATCCGGGCCCTTGTTGCAAAAATTGGGATGCTAAAAAACGGAATAGAAAATATAAATAGACATTATTGAGGATGCGGATGTTTCAGACTCTCTTGTAATCATTTACAAAAGTGGTCCACATGTCCAATACGAGAGATAGCACTATCTACAAGTTAAAAGATACTGCAGATTATCCTCATCCACAAATGAACCAGACCCATACTCTCTGGCAAACACACATTCAGGAGATGCCCCCATCTTCCCTTCTGTCTTTTAGGTCATATGTAAGATTAAATTGCAGCATAAATCGCTAGAGATATGCGATATCTGATAAAGGCAGAAAATAATTATATATCCAACAAGTGGAATAACTTCCTAGTATATTCTGGCAGGAATCAGGGTAGTATTAACACAAGATTTAATGTAAAGAGAGCTTGCTCAAGGGAGACAGAACATAAGTCTGGACAACCAAGAATATGTTGCCTAGAGGGCAAGTGTGAGGACATGGAATTTAACTCATTGGCAAGTACATTTGGAAACGAAACAAACCAGCTACTATAAACCTGATGAAACTAGGGGACCATGCTGAGTGGTGTAAAAATCCTAGAGCTGTCCTGGAAGGCAGAATAGGAACAAAGGAAGAAGTGGAGACATGTAAGGATATCAAAATTCATTATTATGTGTGTCAAGAAGACCCATCAGAATATTGTGTTGAGGGGTCTAGTTCCTGATTAAAAATCTATGTATGACTTTTCAGGTCTCACTATAGACTAATCACAAAGTCTTTACCTGACAGGTTTCGCTGGAGAAAGCTGCCCTCCCCACACCAGCCTTGATGCACAGCCAGTGCATTGTCTTCTGTGAAGGGAGCTGCAGTCAAGGCTTCAGGCCCTTCTGGCTAACCATGTTCTTATGCATATCTGCACTCCTAGAACCTGTGCCTTCACAGGTCTCCTTATCATGAAAACTCCTTATCACCAAGGTCTCCTTATCATGAAAACTCAAAGATACTTTTCCATCCTGACAGACTTTTCATTCAGGGCTTCCTCAACAGTAGGAGAACCTAATGTCTGCACTGGTCTATCAGACCCACTAATTCCATGGGAAAACATAAAACAAGAATAATTCATGCCTCTTCCAGTGATGATTTATCATCATCACTATAAATAACTGGATACTTAACTATTTCATTTTTGGCTTGATGCTCTAATTAACTACGCTGACACCTGACAACTCAGCTCTCTTTTCCAGATCACTTAAACTGACAAGTGTTTCATGGGAGGGCTCAAGAGTCACAGTATTTCAAACCCAGTGTGAACACAGTAGTGAGAATGAAACTGACATCACTAAGAAGTTCAGTGATCCTTTTTGCAGATTGGACATAATAATAGGAGAGAGAGTCTCATAGCTGAACTCATTAATGTTCATATATATGTATACACATATGTTCATATGTATGTTCATATATAACACATATGTCCGTATATATACGTTCATATATATATATACAACCAAATGAATGGAAGTCAGGTGCCAAGAAACCAGAAATCTTCAATTGCAGCAATCAGAAATATCAGGGATAAAATCAAGGGATCTTAACCCACAGGGGGTTTTAAAAATAGTTAATCAAGTATAGTACCTCTAGGGGAAAAAATGGCAGTAAACAAGGATACTATTTAATTTGCAAAAGCAGAAAAAGCCAAGAATTGAGATGGAGGAGACTGAGAATAATTTCCCCAATAAAAAGTAACAATACTTTGTTCAGTTCCCTGATGTGCCACTTTTCATACAAAGAACACATTGGCCTGGTGAGTAGGTGAAAAAAATTGCCATGGTAGCAGAGGTACTGAATATTTTCCCCATAACATGGACTCCTACTTGATGAGGATTATATAGCTAACTTTGCATCTAAATGCATGGTAGGTCTAAATACATATTGGTCTCACAATAGAGACCAATATTGATTTCCCAATGTGACATTGTTGCATTATTTTTTATTCAGATTACCTGGTCACTTGATGACAAATACACTACACGGTCCTCCTTCTTTTATGACAAACAAAACGCCAGTTTATTTTCACAAGGATACATACTTATTGTATGTATGAGTTTGTCTTTTCATCCACAAGGTTACCATCTGCACCGCTAATAGAAGCAGCATAGAATATTGTATCTAAAGACATGAAATCTCATACAGTATAGAATATCATCACAGGTACACATCAGTGTCCAGTGCTACTCTTTGGTATCTACTGTTGTGCTCAATAGAGATGGTGCTTTCCCAAAGCTGTTCCCATTCAAAGATGAGCATGGGGTACCAAAAACCAACATGCCCACTTTGTAAAAATCAAGAGTGAAATTCATAATTCAAAAGTTAGTAAACATAAACTGACTCTAGATATTAGAATTGGATGTGACCCTAGATATTAGAATTAGAAGATAATATATCATAGCAGGTATTATTAATATGTGTAATGGATTAAAAATATGTTTAATCTGTTTAGGCAGATTAATGGAGGAAGCAGTTTTAACGAGTAAACAGGTAATCTTAAGACAAAAGAAAACTTCACAAAATAAGACCCAAATAGATATAGTTAGACGAAAATACAATACTTATGAGTTGTCTTGAATAAAATATTGAAAATAACAACTAAATACCACATTAACATAAAACTAAATCAATAACAATTATTCAATCTGAACAATGGAGAAAAAAATAAAGAAAATAATTAAGGGCATCTCAGAGTCTTGTGTGAAAATATAAAGTGGTATAATATACATGGAATTGAAGTTTCCAAAAAAGAAAGGAGTTAACACAAAACAGGAAAAGATAATTTGGAGCAAGAGTGGCCAAAAACTTTTTAACTAAATGTGTAAAAAGTATTAACCCAAAGCTCTGAAAGAATCATCAAATATTAAACAGGTGAATACAAAGAAACTTTACATTCCCATATTAACATGATCCTGTTGAAAAGACAAAAACAGAGAACGTTCTAAAAGGAGCAAGGGAAGGGGCCGACTACCTATTCTATCAAAAGAAAAAATGCACAATTAATGAATAATTTATCATTAGAAATGACAGACACCAGAATATGCTAGAATGGCATATTCAAACTCCTCTAATACACACCTTAATATTTAGAATCCAATATTCTACCAAATTGTATTTTAAAAATGACAAAAAAAATTCTGAGACACATTTTCAAGTTAAAAAATACAGAGGGATAAGTCACCATTAGGAGACATTCATTAAAAACTATAAAGGAAATTATTTAACTAAAGGAAGAAAAAAATGCATCAGAAAGAATCTTGGATCTGAAGGAGGAAATACAGAGTAAAAGATGCGATAAATATTCTGGTAAGTAAAAATATTTCCTGTCTATCTCTATTTTATACTTACATGGTTATGTCTATATTTTATCTTTTTATCTATCATTTTTATAAAGGTCTGTGTATTCATATTTATATCTATATTCATATCTTTATCCATCTATTTATATCTATCTAGAGTAAAAGAGAGTGAAAGAGAGTAGCCAGAGTTTTTTCTTTTCTTTTCTAATATGTTTAGACGACACACCAATGTTCCTGGCTCAGCATGGCACACTTGGTGTCTGTACACATTCAATGGAACAAAGTCAGTCATATGGCAAAGTATACCATCAGTGCAGTGAAAAAGAATGATGCTATCATAGTGGGAAACATTTAAGGGATAAATAAGTAAAAATCATGAATATTTGATTTTACTAAAAGGTGAGTGTAAATAATTGGAAATAATTACCAAATCTATGGGATTAATATACTTTATAAATATTCACAATAATAATGGATAATTACCAAACAAGACTTCAATTAAAATACATATTTTTTCCAAGGGAGCGATAACAAAACTGACAATATTTTCAACCACAAAAATAATAAGACAAGAAGATATTACTGTAACATATTTAAATATAACAACAAAATGATAAAAATAATAACAGTAACAATAATTGACAACCTAGGATGTTATGCAATTAAATTACTTTCAAAAATGTTGGTTGAACGTAGAAATATTTAGACTGAACTTGAATGAATCTATGATTAGAATGCTTGCACTAACAGAGCTTCTGAAAGGAGTATAGCCCATTTCCACAAAAGAAAATGCTCCCAGATGAATGAATTTCAAGTATAGGAAGTCATTTGAAAAAAGGTAGTAAATATTTTGGTAAATAAATATTATTGGTAGTAGTAACAACAATTGACAACCTGGAATGCCATGTGATGAAATTTCTTTCAAAACTGTTGGTTAGTTGTAAAAATATTTAGACAAATCTTGAATAAATCTATTATTAGAATGCTTACACTAACAGAGCTTCTGAAAGAGGACTATAACACATTTCCAAAAAAGAAAATGATCCTAGATGACTGAATTTAAAGTACAGGAAGTTATTTTAAAAAGAGAGGAGTAAATATGTTGGTAAATGAATGTTATTGGTTTACATACATCATATGTATTATTTCAAAATCGTACCTATATTTCAAGGCCTAGATACGCTATTATCTCTTCCACAAACTCTTTTCAGATGCCTGGAAAGAGAATTCATGCTTCCACCCTCCAACGTCTCACAATTGTAGCACACTCTGATTCTTCGTAAGCTTCTAATGTAACTATCCTATAGTAAGCTGATGAAGAGTAAAGCCAATGATGTATCCTTTTGTATTTAATTATCCATCAAGCAAAGTACCTTGAAAATGGCATATAGTCCACGTCAATAAATAAAAATAATAATTATCTTGGTCCATCCGTAATTGAAGCATTGTAAATACAGATGGTCGCCAATTGTGTTTTAAACTTACACATTGAATGATTTTTTTAAAAAGATTATTCTTTTACCCTTGGTCCTTTATATGTTTCCTAGAAATGTCTCAAATTTGTCACAATTAGGAAATTTATTGACACAAAACTGACCAAAATTTACTCCAAATGTATATTATTTTCTTCAAGTAAACTGTGGAATAACAGCATGTAGTCAATTTACTGTCATACATAGACAATTTCAATATTTTAGATTAAAAACTTTGATTTTGGGGAATTACAGTTATTCACCCTATTAAAGTATTATTATCCTCTGCATTTTTGGCTTCTGTATGTTCACTATAAAATTTTTAGTGGAAATTTGTTTTTATTTATCATTCTCAGGATTCTCTAGTATTTTAAAACTTTTTCTATTTTTATACTTTAAGTTCTAGGGTACATGTACACAACATGCAGGTTTGTTACATATGTATTCATGTGCCATGTTGGTATGCTGCACCCATTAACTCGTCATTTACATTAGGTATATGTCCTAATGTGGAAGAATAGCATTAGGATACCATTTCACAACTTTTAAATTAGCGTTTTTAATCATTTTGAGGAAAACTTAATCCATTAACATACCAAATATTAATTTTCTTTATTTTTCTCTTTTCTCTTACTGGGACTAAGATTAAACATATGTTAGATATTTCTACCTCACACATTTTACTCTCTCCTTTATAATTTCTGTCAATTTTTATCCCTGTAGGTAAAATATTGGAAAATTAATTTTCACTTCTAAGAAGTTTACTTTTTCTGTCAGCTGTGTCTAAGCTATTATCAAACACATGAATTGAGTACAGTACTTATATTTTGATAGAATTTCTTAGTTCTAGCAATTATCTCGGGGTCTCTTCTAAATCTAATATATAACTCTATCATCTATTTTTTTTTTCCACAGACATTTTCAAAGTTCTCTCCCTTTCTACTGTGTCTCTCTCTGTAACATACTTTAATAGGTCAGTACTTGATCATTTCCAAAACTCATACCTTTTTAAGTAGCTCACTACCTAGTCTTACACAATATATGCTAAGATTTAGGAATATGCTAAAGAGTATCAACATAAATTTCTTACATACATCATCTTCATGTAACACACATTAGCAAAGCACAGCTGTAAATTAAAAAAGAAAACTGTAGTAATATATACCAAATTATTATAATATTGATTAAAGTAATGAATTTTGTCCAAAGGCGCCATTTCTATTGTGGAATTACATGCTATTCACTCTTTCAATGCTGTTAATTTATGTAATAGAAAAATTCAGAGAGAAAAAGAAGACGTAAATCCTCCTAAGCAGTGAGGCTGGAGCTTTTCTCAATTGTTTAATCAGAGTAATATCAATTATCTTCAAAGCAATCCATTGAACACATTGTTGACAATAGCATTTGTTACTGTCCTCTGTATATACACAACTGTGATCAGAGAAAATGGCATCTTTTTTTTTTCTCAAGTTCCCAACTTCCACTCTGCATTTACTCAATTATTCATGAATGAAATAACAGCTTTCTGCATTAATAATGTAAGAGACAATGTAAGATAAAATGTAACTGGCAAAAGAATGAACGTTTTGGCAGCTTTTATGATACCCATTTATCTAGCATTTTCTGTCATTAATTATGACGCCATCTTTGATAGGAAACATGCTCAGGGACAGAAGGTTTCTCCACTGACAGGCAGGATCATTACACTTTAATAAATATATATATATTTTTTTCCTTAGCATAGCATACCTTCCTAAGAGCAGGGGAAAATTTTTGTTGATTTATTTGTTTTTGGAATTACAATTTTAAAAAATTTTGAAGAAATTAGGCATACATTCTTATAATTCAGTTCTGTCTTTTCACCCTTATATTCAATACCTTACACTGAGCAATGTTGTTAGCTAAGATGAATATGGATAATATTTCAGTGAAAAAATCTCTCCAGAGTATTTATTTTCTTTCTATATAGAACTAACCTTTACTCAGAATGTTTTAGACATATGTAAAAAATCCCCCAAATTTCTATACTGCTATTTTATAACAATGCAAACTTTAACTTGAATGCTTATCAAAATAAATACTTTTAACAATATGAAGCATACTACCTGTGTAAGAGACAATATTTGATTCAAAAAATACAAAGACAAGTCATAAATTGTAATTGCCTTCAAGGAGATTGTTTCTTGGTTATCCTTAGTAGAAATCCTCCCAATTGTTTCTAACTGGTTAACTAATGTAAACATTTAAGCTTTGAAAAGCAGTTTTGAGACTGTATTTTTTTTCATAGAACTTGAGAATTGAAATGAATCTAAATTGAATATATTGTAAGACAACTCTTTTAGGTATGAAAAGTAAATCCCCCCAAAACTGATTATATTATCACCATTGTGACCGGTATTCATATTGCAATCTCATTTTTCTGAGCTTCCATTGTGTAACATAGTCTGTTCCTGCTCTCTTCGTTTTTAGTAAGCATCATTATCTGATCAGTTAATATTTGGGTTAGCATAATAACCAAGAAAACTTCCTACTACTTGAAATAAAAACACATCATAAAACACGAAAACAAACATGATTAACATATTATATCACAGAATCAGGTATGCAAACTGATTCTATTTCATAAACAATATTTTTTCTGTGCAGTGTATATATTATTAATTAATGCATGAAAATACAAAATGTGCACCACATTTACTTACTAAAACTTAGTTGTTTGTTTAACCTGTCTCAACATAATAATCTTCATTTTGTGTTCATTTTTGTATAACAAGTCACTTTATAAATTTCTTTGAAATTTTACATTTGATGCTTTGTAGTGAGAATGTATTTCACAACAGAATACAATCAATCTAAGGTGCTTATTACAATGTATTCTATTAAGGCATAAAAAGTGAAGAAATTCTATGTGCAATTTTATATAAACCTTGCAGTCTATCCTCCTTGATCACTACATGTTTGTTTATTATATATTTACCTTTTTCATCATAATATGTGATACATGTAACACCAAGCCAAGGACACAGGAACCATTCTATAATGTCATTCTTCTCACTAAGCACACTACCATACTCATTGCTCCACCATCACTGGCTACAAATGACAAAACTACAATGTTTACTTTTAACTGTCACATCCATATGTCTCAAGAAAGAAGGTGATTGGTTAAGTCATTTGTCTCGAAGCATAAGGAAATATTTTTCATTAAACTAGCTCATAGGTTGACCTTTAGATTAGGCATTCATCCTTCATTCAACAAAGCATGACAAGTGAAACAGTAGAACATGGTAAACCACAGTGACTGTATTAGTCCATTTTCATGCTGCTGATAAAGACATAACTGAGACTGGACAGAAAAAGAGGTTTAATCTGACTTACAGTTCCACGTGGCTGGGGAGGCCTCAGAATCATGGCAGGAGGTGAAAGGCACTTCTTAACCTGGTGGCAACAAAAGAAAATGAGCAAGAAGCAAAAGTGGAAACACCTGATAAAACCTTCAGATCCCCTGAGACTTATTCACTATCACGAGAATAACACTGGAAAGACTGGCCCCCATGATGAAATTGCCTCCCCTTGGGTCCCTCCCACAACACACGGGAATTCTGGGAGATACAATTGAAGTTTTGGGAGATACAATTGAAGAGATTTGGGTGGAGACACAGCCAAACCATATCAGTGACCTATACATAATGAATTCATCATAAGAAAACAGGAAGAATATAGATAGCTGGCAGTATGTTATTGTAATGTGTTTCAATGTTATATCTCCTGTTTCATAAAAGTAGATGTTAGAAGTGGATTGCATATTTTACCAATTTAAAGCATCTTTTAGTCTAACTTAGTTATATCAATTGGATTTTCTTTATAAAATTGCAGGGACATGCTTTCTAAGAAGTTTATGATATAATGTTATCATTTTCAAATGTCTTTATTAGTCATTTGTTTATGAATCTAGAAAAAGATTATTGAATGTATATCCAATTTTATTTTAAGTTTCAATTTGCTTTTCTATATTTGTATAGTTTACTCACAATGGCAGATATGGATTATACTTATATTAATTACTAATATTTTCTGTTTATTTTGGTTTAATAATTAATGTTTTGGTTCCTTGCAATATAAATTATATTTTACTTCTGTATTTTTTCTTTGTAGGAATTTAACATTTTTCAATTTCTGTTATATTTATTAAAGTTTAAAATAAGAGAAAATAAAATATCAATAGTCAGTATTAACAATGAAGAATCCTTTATTTTGGCCAAGTGCAGTGGCTCACGCCTGTAATCCCAGCACTTTGGGAGACTGAGGCAGGCAGATCATGAGGTCAGGAGTTCGAGATCATCCTGGCCAATATAGTGAAACCCTGTCTCTACTAATATACAAAACAATACCTGAGTGTGGTGGCGTGCACCTGTAGTATCAGCTATTGGGGAGGCTGAGGCAGGAGAATTGCTTGAACCTGGAAGGAAGAGGTTGCAGTGAGCCAAGATTTTGCCACTGAACTCAAGCCCGACAATAGAACAAGACTCTGTCTCAAAAAAAAAAAAAAAAAAAAAAAAAAAAAAAGTCCTTCATTTTGACTCTCACATAAGTAAGAGTTATAGTATAAATAAAGTCATGGTAAAATTCGTTTAAATCTGTCTACACTATTTTTGTAATTTTACTTTAAAAATGTTTTATTTGTTCATTAATCATTATATTCACATACATACATATTTACAATGAATACATGGAATATATGTGTGTCCATGTGTGTAACATATATTTCTACATACTTGCGTATATATAAGAACTACCAGGCAAAAACATACAAAGATTTTTTAAATATAAATAATGGACAAGGAATTTCTCAATGGTAACTATCATAAAATAAGAAGGTATAACTTTTGAAACAGTATAATACTAATTCATTTACATCATGAAAGTATAATAGCTGCTAGAAATGAAACAGAATAGCAACAGAATATGTAGAAATGTAATATAAAAAAATCACATAATCGCTTAGAAAGATTAAATTAAAACAAATGATTGAGCCATATTTCATTATGGGAAAGCAAAATTTATCAACATTCATGACTTGATCCAACATGAATTCATGATTGTCTAAAGAAATGTTATATAACAAATTACAAATAAGTGCTCACATGACTGACAACATAAATATTTTTAATGTTTATATCAAATAAACCATAAAATAAATCTAATAGGTAATACATACCTGCAATAATTATTATGTCTATTAAAGTAGTAATACTCATTGTATAAATATGTCATTCAAAATAGATAAGACAAATATGAATGCCTTAAGATTAAAATAAGCAAAACATACAAGAATTCAATAAAAAGGCATTTTTAATGTTCAATATGTTCTTAAAAATAAAAAATAAAAAAATTTCCACAAGAATATGTATACTGCTTTATTTTATTTTATTTTATTTTATTTTATTTTATTTTATTTTATTTTATTTTATTTTATTTTATTTTATTTTAGACTGAGGATCTCACTGTCACCCACGCGTGAGTGCAGTGGCTCGATCCTTGGCAAACTTTTTTATATTTTGTAGAGACAGTTTCGCCATGTTGCCTAGGCTGGGCTCCACCTCCTGAGTTCAAGGGATCTGCACGCGTCAGCTTCCCAAAGAGCTGGAATTACAGGCATGAGCCACCGCGTCCGGCCTGCATATTTTCTTTATCAAATTGGCATAAATGTTTAAAAATCAGTAATAGAAAATGATTGCTACAATTATTATAAATTGTTTTTGGAAACAGAACAAGAACAATATGGCAGGATGACAATTCTTCCATATGAATTCAGTGTCCTATAATGATTTAATTCAAATATAGGTATTTGGTTAAATAAATTATATAGAAATATGAATAATAAATATAAATCCTACTAGGATTGCGATGCTATAATTATTTATAATATTTATGATTATTAAACCTTCTTACAGCATTGATAGATTAATATGCAGGCTAATATATGAAATAACTAATTATTAATATACTGATAAAGAACATAAATATATATTTCATTTTTATGACAAAAATAATTTATGTTCATTATAGAACATATAAAATATCTTTACAATGAGTGAATAAAAATTATAACCTATGATAATTATTTTATTTAATAGGAGGCAAAAAAATATAATTGGAATGAAAAAAATCATGAAAAAAGCTTTCCTGATGAAAATGCTAGTAAGATTATATTATGAACATTATTCTCACACTAGTTTTGAAGACATAACTGATTATGTTTTTAGAAAAATAACTTACCAAAAAGATCTGAAATGATTTCGTAATACTAATAATTGTATATGCATTAGGGAAATAATGTAACCAGTTTAAACCTTTCACTTTCAGGGTAACTTCCTAGCTAATTATATCAAATAAGAAACATTTAAGCATAATCTTATTTAAACTACATATGAAAATAAAAATGTGGCCGGGCGCAGTGGCTCAAGCCTGTAATCCCAGCACTTTGGGAGGCCGAGGCGGGTGGATCACGAGGTCAGGAGATTGAGACCATCCTGGCTAACATGGTGAAACCCCGTCTCTACTAAAAAATACAAAAAACTAGCCGGGCGTGGTAGCGGGCGCCTGTAGTCCCAGCTACTCGGAGACTGAGGCGGGAGAATGGCGTGAACCCGGGAGGCGGAGCTTTCAGTGAGCCGAGATCGCGCCACTGCACTCCAGCCTGGGCGACACAGCGAGACTCCGTCTCAAAAAAAAAAAAAAAAAAAAAAAAAAAAAAAAAAAAAAAAAATAAGTAATTAAATCAATTAAATATAAAATTTTGTAAACATTATTTAACATCAAAATATTTTAGACTTTAGGAAGGCACATTACTATGAAAAATATTTAACGATGTAACCTTATAAATGTTGAGCACTGTGTTTTTTAAAAAATTAATTACAAGTACATTGTTATCATTGAAAGTTTGTGTTCTTACTTGTGAATTCAATAGAAAGTTGTGGATATTTTTTCAAACCTTATTTTTAATTACTTCAATGTAAAACTATTTTACTCCTTAAGATACTTCAGAGTGTTTTTATTACTTTAATCCATTATGGAAAAAAATAGTTTGCAGATATGTTTGGAATAAAACTGCTTGTTTTCTATTGGGTATACCTGTGCTATTTTTGTTCATTTTGTGACAGGCAACTGGGAGGTTTTCTTAAAGGAACAAAAGTAAATTGAAGGAAAAAAAATACCCAATAACTTCCGAAGTCTACCCACAATAATAAATACAAGCTTTGCTTCCAAAAAAGTCCATAAAATGTACCTTTAGCTATTAGCCTTATATAAAATAAAATGACTTTTAAAACAATTACAAATGACAGATTAAACTAAAGTTAAAGTTTAAATGTACTTCAAATTAATGAAAATTCAGATATTTTCAAAAACTATAACCCTTCATATAGTGAAAACAAAGTAAAACAAATAATAGGTTTTGAAATATTAATGATTTTGGGAAAACAGAGAAATGTAGAAAATTACTGACCACACCTATTCTTTGATTTTATCAGGGTAAAATCCATGTTTTAAAGTCAACTTCCAAAAGGATTTATGTATGTCTGAGCATAATATACATGTAATTAATAACCACTTTAAGTTTGTATAACAAAAATGTGAAATACTTTAGCATTTTTATTTCTTGGGGAGTAATTTATATAATTACAAATAGTTTTATGGGACTTCATATTCAATTACTTATAAGTGGGTGGTATCTTTCTATTTTTATGCGCTAAAAGGACATTTTAAATAGTTTGAAATAATTGAGTAATATCAAGCAAATATTTCATTTTTGTAGGAAAAATAGAAAATGTAGAAATAATCGAGTAATATCAAGCAAATATTTCATTTTTGTAGGAAAAAATCATGCTGTCTTTCATAATTTTAGTAAAAAAGAGTATATATTTTTCTATTCAGGAAAGCAGGAAAGTTATTTAGACAATTTAGTATAGCATCAATATTTTCATTAAATTTGGAATGTCCTAATGCTTTACAAATTACAAATTTATATTTGTAATTGCAAAACAGAAAAAAACTTGCCTTTCAATATTTATACATAAAATATTTATTTAGGAGTTAATTTCCTTGCACTTGTATAATATGCTCTGATCTTCATTTTTGTACTTATTGTGTTTTATATTTTCTTAGTTTTCATTTTATCATCATAATCATAATTCTTACTATTATTAATAATAGTAGCAGTATGTTATTTTCTTTTTTTTTTTTTTTTTTTTTTGACCGGAGTCTGGCTCTGTCGCCCAGGCTGAAGTGCAGTGGCCGGATCTCAGCTCACCGCAAGCTCCGCCTCCCGGGTTTACGCCATTCTCCTGCCTCAGCCTACGGAGTAGCTGGGACTACAGGCGCCCGTCACCTCGTCCGGCTAGTTTTTTGTATTTTTTAGTAGAGACGGGGTTTCACCGTGTTAGCCAGGATAGTCTTGATCTCCTGACCTCGTGATCCGCCCGTCTCGGCCTCCCAAAGTGCTGGGATTACAGACTTGAGCCACCGCGCCCGGCCAGCAGTATGTTATTTTCAATATCCATGCACCTCTGAGCAAAGACTGCATTTCATATTTCAAAAACTAATGTCTTTTCTTATTTATATTTATGATGTTAATTTTTATTTTATTCAATAAACATTTATAGAGCACCTACACTGTAGCAGGTTCTACTCTAGGATTGTATGGAACAAACAAATAGCTGTACATTCAAGGGGCTTACATTCCAGTTTGAAAAGAGGGACAATTAGTAAGATAGATAAGTAAAAAAAAAAAAAAAAAAAAAAAAGATAAAATAGCCATTAAGGATTAAGCAGAAAATGTGTCTATTGATATACCAAACGCAAAATTACATTCAATTCACTTATATTTTGTATTTTTAAATGAATCATAAGCAGTTAAATGAAAATGCTAAAGTATTATAAATAACTCTAAATTAATCTTCCATTACTTATTCATAAATAATGTCAGTAGGTTTGCCTAAGATATATAAACAAAATAAAAATCAAAATAATATCAATCACAAAAATAGAATTTAACATTCCACAAAAGTGTATGTATGTCCTCTTTCTTTACTAATCAGTATTTGGTATTTCTATTTTGAGAGAAAAGTTCATGTGCAGTACAGTATTTTGTGGATAAATCAAATATGTCTACATATTAAGTAAATTTCGCATTCATTATATAATTACAAATGTAATCACAATATCACACTCAGTTTTTATACAAATCAGTACCTAAGTATATCTTTATATCTGCCTTTATGTCTGCCTATATACTTTCTTAGCTATATACCTACCTATCTGTCTACCAATCTGGCTTATTTAAAGGTTTAGTTTCTGAGAATACTATGTTTTCTCCAAAACTAATTAGTGAGATAAGCATTACAAAAGCAGTGACAAACTAATCAAACAATTCATCAACAATTTGCATTTGATAATGATGCTTAACAGACCAGGATGTTTACTGTCCACATTTTGTCTATGAGGCAAAACAAACAACTAAATTATAACTCTGTAACATCTGTTTCCTCTACGGGGCTATTTGTATAGACTTTGACAGATGTGAGAACAGCAAAGAATGGCTGTAACAAATGCGACAACTAATAGTGATGTCTTAAAAAAAATCAGCCAATCTGAGTTTATTGAAATGAGCTCCAGACTGAGACTGAGATGACATGCACCTGTTCCTCCAAACTATTACTCTGGAAAGAGATAATGACTTTAAAATTGTTTTTTCTATCATGTGAAATGTGAAAAAAACCTGAAATAGTACACCATGGAATATTGTAACATCACAATATATTTTTCCAAAGGTCTCTCAATTTGTGCAGAATTATGGCACATTTTATTGCCTGGTGAATGAGTAGTGCAGGAATGAAAGAGGCAGAAAAGGATTAGGCTTTTTATCTACTTATGTATGCATTTGATTGCTTATAAATTCTGTAGATTATGGTTCTACACATGAGAATTCAAATGGGCTTTCTTGATGCAACTTTTCTATCGCAGGTACAGAAAAGTTGTTGAATCCTCTAAGTTAGATAATCAAATATACTGAAGCCTTAGCAGTGAAAAATCTTCAGGGCAAATTCATAAGGCCAAGATTGAAATAAGTTATGTTTTTACTTCAAGTAAATAGTTTTATAAAGTTATAGTTTAAATAAAAGCATAGTCCAACATTTGTTCTGTAGGTTTAAAACACATCTACAAATATTTTGATAAGTTCTCATGAAGAATTGGAGTCAATGCCCTCCTGTTTTTAAGCTAGGCAGGTCTTTGTGACTTGTTCAATGATCAGAATATATTGAAAGTGGTACTGCATGATTTCTAAGGCTAGGTTAGAATATGTGTATAGTTTCTAGTTTCTACTAGTTTCTCTTGGGATGCAAGCTCTGGGAACCTCCAGCCACCATGTAAGAAGTTTAGCTACACTGAGGCTGCCAGGCTAAAGAGGCCTTGTGGAGGAAAATGCCCTGCAGCCTAAGCTAATCCCAACCGAGTCTTTTCAACTAGGCACCAGCTGTGTGTGGACATTTTCTAGATGACTCCGGCCACAGCAACTGTAGGAACGAAAAACTGAACAATGACTAATTAGTTCAGACCAGTGATGAGCAATGACTGATTAGTTGAGACCAGTTACTCTTCTAAATATGATAGATGATAATAAGGAAACGTTTTTATGTGCCTAAAAGTAGATTGTTACACATCAATAAATATCTAAAACACCTAGTACATTGAAGTCTATGCAATAATATATTTACGGTTTTTAAGTAAAAAATCACAATCCATCTTGTATTTGGTAAAATCTTCCTTTTTTCTGAAAAAAAAAAAACATTTATTTACATGTAAATTGCATGATACATATATACACACACACACACATATATATATATACACACATATATATTATCTTTTAAATTCACAAAAAACAATTTATCATAATGGAGATGAAAAGAGAATATGCATATAATTATATCAATAGATTTTATAAAAGCATTTAAAAATGCAACATTTATTGCTGATAAAAGCTCTGAGCAAACAAGACACAGAAAAAAATGTTCTCTAAATGATACATGTATTCTAGGTAAAATCTATAGCTATCACAATTTATTCAGCTATCTTAATGGTGATTGAATTAATATTTTCCAATATTTTCCTCTTAATATCAGGATCAAAGCAAAAATTGCCATTCTGACCACTCTTCTCTAACCTTGTACTTGGGTTTCTATACACGAAAATCATGCACACACATACACACACACACACACGCGTGCACATTGGAAAGAGTTGTTTTTGTCATGGATGACATGATCATCAATGTAGACCATCCAGGAAATAAACAAAAATTCTATTAGATCTAATTAATAAGATTAGCAAATTCGTAAGATACAACATCAAGAAACAAACATAAGTTGTATTTATAAAAGCTACAAAATCAATGGGAAAAGTAAATTAAAAATACCATATCCAATTGGATCAAAATACAAAATACAAATCTAACAAAATATCTGTTAAACGTACTCTGAAATCAACACAACTATTTAAGGGAAGTTTAAAAATATCTAAATAAATGGAGAGATACACCATGTTAATTGATTGAAAGACTCAGTATTTTTAGGATGCCCATTGTCTGTAAATTAATCTAGTATAAATTCAACACAATCCTAATTGAAATGGTGACAGGTATTTTCTGAAATTTGAAAAGTTTATCCTGAAGATTTTATGAAAAAGCAAATATTTAGAATAGACAAAACAAATTTAATATAAAAGAACAAAGTAGTAAGACGTACCCAATCTTATTTAAAGACTTATTACAAAGTTATAGAAAACTGGGCAGTAAGGCATTGAGCATAACCATAAACAAATAAATCAATGAAATAGAATAGATGGAATGGAAATACATGTGCACGGGCATGCACACACACAGACACACAAACACACACACAAATATGGATCACAAATTTAAGGACATAATCTAAAACAATACAATTTGTTAAATAAAACATAAAAACATATTTTCTAACTTTTATTAGCAATGATTTCTAAACTACAGACCTAAAAAAATTGAGAACTAATGTTCTGCAAAAGACTCGGTTAAGTAAATAAAAAGACAAACCAGAGGCACGAAAAATATCACTATGAATCACATATCTGATGAAGAAACTGTGTACAGAATATATAAAGGAACGTCAAAACTCAGTAAAAACAAAATCAAAATCAACCCAATAAAAATGGGTAAATATTTGAACAGGAACATCACCAAATAAAATATAAAACAAATAAACACTTTTAAATGCTCAGTATAATTAACAGAATGCAGATTGAACAACAATGAGATGTTATTATACATCTAGTAGATTATTAAACATTTAAGATTCACCATAAAACATATTGGAAAAAATGAAAGCACTGAAACTAATACATTGCTGATGAAAATGTTAAATGGTAAAACCACAATGGAAAGCAGTTTGATCATTTCTTATAAAGTTAAACTTACACCAACTATATGACCCAGCTATTCCATTCCCATGTCTTTACCCAAAAGTGTTTGAAGCTTAAGTTTGTTTAGAAAAAGTGTATATAGATGTTTGTAACAGGCTTATTTGCAAAAGCAAAAATCATGAAATACCCTACATATCTATTACTTGGTAATAAATAAAGTTAGGTATTTTTTATTAAAAAAATTATGCTAATAAATTAGTGAATGAAGGAAGCCAGCCAAAACAAGGTATACATTATAAAATTATATTTACATAAAAATATAGAAACTGGCAACTAATTTATAGTAATGATTGCCATCCAGGGACAATTTTGTCCCCTATGCACAATTTATCTATATCTAGGGATATTATTGGTTGTGATATCTAAGGAATAATACTTTCATCTACTAGTTGGAGGCCAGAGGTGTGACAGAATACTATATAATGCACAAGAGATTATTCAGTCAAAATTTAGTAGATGCTGCTCCTGAAAAATCCCTATCTATGTTCATAAAAATAAAAGAAATCAGTGGTTGCTTGCAGGTACAGATAAAATTACAAGGGAGTATGAGAAAATCTGGGGAGCTAACTCATATGTTTATTATTGTAATGGCAATGATTGATAATAGGAGTCTATTAAGTTATCAAAACTTATCAAATTGTGTACTTTCAATGCATGCAGTTTATTACATATCAATTATGTCATACTGTTTAAAAAGCTACTATCTAAGTGAGAATCTGAGTCTAGCAAAAATATTAAGTAATAAAAAAGAATTTAGGAAACTAGAAATAGGAGAACAGACAGGATGGAACAAACGAATAATCAATAGTAAAATAGCACACCTAAACCCAGCCATACCTGTAGTTATATTAGAGGTAATTATCTAATATTTATCAACAAAATATAATAATTACATGAAGCATATTTTAAAGAAATGAATATTTATGTCCCCACAGAATTAAAATGTTGAAGCCTTAATTTTTCAATGTGATGATATTTGGAAGTAGGGGAGGCTTAGACAAGGTCATGAGGATGGAGTTCCCATGATAGGATTAGTGCCCTTATAAGCAAAGGAAAAGACTAAAACCCTCTCTATCTCTATCACAGGAGAATACAAGAGAGTAGCTATCAGGGAACCAGCCCCCAATATTTCAATGTAGGTTCTTTTCTATTTCCCCTAAGTGTCAGCCTGTCTGAGAAATAAAGGGAAAGAGTGCAAAAGAGAGAAATTTTAAAGCTGGGTGTCTGGGGGAGACATCACATGTCGGCAGGTTCCGTGATGTCCCCCAAGCCGCAAAAACAGCAAGTTTTTATTAGCAATTTTCAAAGGGGAGGGAGTGTATGAATAGGGTGTGGGTTACAGAGATCACATGCTTCAAGGGCAACAAAATATCTCCAGGCAAATGGGCAGGACAAGGTCACGAGGCCAAGGAGAAACTAGAATTACTAATGAGGTTCCTAGTTCCATTGTGCATGCATTGTCATTGATAAGCATCAGGAAACAGGGTTTGAGAGCAGACAACCGGTCCGACTAAAATTTACTAGGCAGGAATTTCTTAATCCTAATAAGCCTGGGGGTGCTGCAGGAGACTAGGGCATGTTTCATCCCCTATCTATGCCTGCATAGGGCAGGCACTCCCTGAGCGGTCATTTTAGAGCTCTCCCCCTTCCCCCCCGGAAGGCATTCTTTTCCCAGGGCTGTCAGTTATTAATATTCCTTACTGGGGAAAGAATTCAGCGATATTTCTCTTACCTGTTTTTGGCAGTAAGAAAAGGCTCTCTCTTGCCTGGCTCCCAGGCAGTCAGACCTAATGGTTATCTCCCTTGTTCCCTGAACATTGCTGTTATCCTATTCTTTTTTCAAGGTGCCCAGATTTCATATTGTTTAAACACACATGCTTTATGAACAATATGTGCAGTTAACTGCAGTCATCACAGGGTCCTGAGGCAACATACATCCTCAGTTTACGAAGATGACAGAATTAAGAGATTAAAGACAGGCATTGGAAATTATAAAATTATTGATGGGGGAAGTGATAAATGTCCATGAAATCTTCACAATTTGTGTTGTTCTGTCACGACTTCAACAGGTCCCTCTGTTCGGGGTCCCTGACTTCCCACAACAAGTAGCCATTTGTAAAGCAGGAGGAGGGCCCTTAGCAGCCTCACAAGCCAGGAATTAGATTTTGGACTTCCCATCATCCAAAACAGTGTGAATTTAAGTGTTTGTTATTTAAGTCACCCAGTGTGTAGCATTTTGCTATAACAACTCAACCTGACTAACACATATACACAAAAACTAACGAACTTAACATATATGAAGCCAAATTGACAGTACAAGGAGAAACTAAAAAATTAATATTAATAGTTAGAGATTTTAACTTATATTTTCAATTTATGTGACAACTACTTACACACAGAAAATCAATAAAGACATGGAAGAATTAAAGAACAATATCAACCCATAAACCTTATTGATGGTTGCAGAAGACTGCAAACAACAATTGAAGAATTTATAGTAACTTCAAGCAGACATTGTATATTCACCAAGATGCTGTATGCTGATTCTTTAAAAAGTACAAAATTTTAAAAGATGGAAATATCATAGCATATTTTATTTTCTTTCACCAATATAAAATTGAGTAAAATTAAATAAAAATATTCAAAAATCACCAAATATTCAACAACATATTTTTAAATTACCAGTAGTTAATTATAAAGTAACAAAATATTAGAAAATATTTTGAGTTGTGCAATAATGGAAATACAATGTATCAAATTTCATAGGATATAGCTATAGCAGAACTTAAAGGGATATTTATAGCTTTAAAATTTGTGTTACAATAAGTTAAAAATAGAGTCAGTAACCTATATTTTCATATTACTCAGCTAGAAAAAGATGTTTGAAAGATGTCCAAAAGTAAGTACAAGATAGGAAATTATAAAGAAAGAGAAGTGAAGGAATTATATACCAAATGATACAAAGAACAAACAAAGCCAAATTTGGATTACTAAAAGAAAACCTACAAAATTGTTCAGCCACGAGCTAGTGCTAAAAAATCAAAAGAGAGGACAGCAGTTACTAATACTAGAAAGTTAAAAGGCATCTTTAGAGATCTTACATTAAGGCAAAATGAGGGAATATTTTGATCAACATTAAATAATGTATGCAAATAAATTTCAAAATCTAAATAAATTGCCAAAAATCCTGGAAAGACAGAAAATGCAAAAGCTACATCAAGAAGAATTATAATTTCTGAATAACATAATATTCAATAAAAAACTATAAAAGTCAAATTTATCATAAAGAAAAATCCAGTCCACAAAGCTTCAATATAATTTTTACCTAATACTTAAAAAAGAAATTAGGCCATTTCTACATAAATTCTTTCATAAAAGATTCACTTGAAGGGATTTAAGGGAAATTTATAACTTTGGAAGTTTGTATTAAAATCAGTATTAAAGCTTATATTAAATACCAGCTTGCACAAACCTATATGAAAAATTGACAAACTTTCACAAATAGAAAATTGAGAGTAATATACTTCACAGAGTGAACTTTAATAACCATAAAACATACCTAATTTAGTTAATTAATATATACGAGGAAAAATACACCTTGACAGAGTTAGTTCATTCCAGGAGTGCAAATTTAACTAAATATTTAAAAAGCAATTGTTATACTTCATCTATTAGCAAAATAAAGGAGATAGCAGTATGATCATTTCAAGATGTAGGAAATCATTTCAATAATTTCAACATTATTTTACAATAAAAGCTATCAGTGTACTAGGAATAAAAGAAAACTTGCTTGATAATATAAAAGGTAGGTAAAAATTAGAGCTTACATTTTATTGGTGAAATATTAACTATTTTCCCTCTAAGATGAGGCAAAGAGCAAACACACTCTCACTACTTCTATTCTGTTTTGCCAGAGATACTGTCCAATATATTAACATGGGAAAGTAAAATGCATACAGTTGATAAAGAAAAAATGGTATTGTCCTGAATGTAAAAAATAAAACTCTGTAAAACAACTACTAGAACTAGTAAACACAGTTATGAAATCCATAAGATACATAGTTAGCATAAAAATCAATTGTATTTTTCAAATTTTGAAAATGAAAACTCCATTTAATTTGCATTGTCATGAAAACAAAACATTTAATAAGAAATGTTACAAATAATAATTGCAAGATCTTTGCACTAAAATCTTGAAACAATTATTCATGATTAAATAAAGAAAAACAGCAACTACATGGATTGGAAGATCCATCATTCTGAAGATGTCTTCTAAAATTTTATATAGATTTAGTGTAATCCCTTTCATAAATCTCACCAAGCTTTTTTGTAGATAAGAACAAATTCAATCAACATTTTATAAACATATACAAAGAAACTATAATAGTCAATTAAATTGATTTTAAAAAGTCCAAAACTACCATCCATGAGATTACAGAATGTCTTATACACCGTTACGGTACTTCACAGAGCATTGCTTCTGATCAAAGTACTCATTTCACAACAAAGTAAGTTTGGCAAGGGATGTAAACCCATAGAATGTATTGCTCTTACCATGCTCCCTGGCCTCCTAAAGCAGCTGGCTTGATAGAACAGTGAAATGGCCTCTGAGGACTCAGTTATAGTTCCATTTGGGTGGCAATCCATTATAGGACTGGAACAAGATTCTCCAAAAGGTTCTAAATTAGCATACCATATGTGATGTCATTTCTCAGAAAGGTGGAAACCTCAGGTCCAGGAATCCAGTACGGTTTTCTTATATACTGTTTTACTACTCAGCAAGTTGGAGGATTTCGGTGACATACAGGTTTATAGGTGCAAATGTATAAACATGTTTATAATAAACTTTAAAGTAACCTGCAGACTTTATGAGTAGTATAGTCACATTTGTCAAGTAATTATCTGGCTGTTATACAATTCAAGTTATCAGAAAATGTATAACTTTTATTTAACAACTATTTAATGCCTACTATGTTTGATGCTGTCTTCTTAGTACTTACGTATGTGTATCATTTATTTTAATCTTCAAGAAATGTATCAAGCAGTAACTATTACTAAGTGAACACTTTTATAGAATACATTTATGCAGATAGGTGAAGTTACTTGTCTAAGATCACATTACAGGTAGGTCAGCCTTGAGTCAAACTCAAGTATTCCACTTTAAAATTCATACTCCTAACTTCTGTCTGATTTCTATTAAAGAACATATTGGAGGTAAAGCCAAGAATTTGCAATCGAAAGTATGTTATTGAAAAGAATGGGATAAAATCATCAACAAAATCTTTAGGATATAAACAGAGAGATGAACAAAGGTCAAGAGAAAGACTTATGTTGATAGTTTGAGGAATGAGTGAGGTTACATGTGAGCAGGAGTTAAATGATGGTGCCAGAGAACACATGGGAAATAATAGATTTAAATGTCAGAGTGCAAGTTTCAACAACTCTTAGTTATTACACCTAGCAAATCTGGTACATATTCTGACCTTTGCATTGGAAACACATTTGTCAGAATGTGATTTGATACTCCAGAATAAAGGTCCAGATAGCTGATATTTCAATGAACACTTAGCTTGAACACTTAGCTAGTTCTAATAATGTCAAGATATGTGACCCAGATATGGTTACCTTTACAAGGAAAAATTTACTCAGGCATCTAATGACTGGCAGAATAATTCTGTCAATTTTATTGTAATGTGTCATGGTGTGTAGTGGGCAAAATAGTGCCCCCAAAAGATGTGCACTTCCAGATTCCTAGAACAGTTAATGTTACCTTATATGGAAAAAGCAACTTCACCAATGTGATTAAAATTAAGGACATTGAGATGAGTAGATTATTTTAGATTATCAGAATGGGGTCAATCTGATCGCATGAGTCCTTAGGAGAGGAAAAAAATGACGGAAGTATAGGTTAGAGAGATTTGACATAAGAAGGATTTGAGCCTCTCTTGCTAGCTTTAAAAGCTACAGGAAAGAAACAAAGAATCAAAGAATGATGATGGCCTCTAGAAGCTGAAAAATGTAAGAGCATGAATTATCCCCTGGAGCTTCTAGAAAAGAATAAAGCCCTGAGGAAATCTTTAATTCAGCCCACTGACACTCATAGACAAATTTTGATCTACAGAACTTAAAATAATAAATTTCTGGGCCGGGCGCGGTGGCTCAAGCCTGTAATCCCAGCACTTTGGGAGGCCGAGACGGGCGGATCACGAGGTCAGGAGATCGAGACCATCCTGGCTAACACGGTGAAACCCCGTCTCTACTAAAAAAAATACAAAAAATTAGCCGGGCGAGGTGGCGGGCGCCTGTAGTCCCAGCTACTCGGGAGGCTGAGGCAGGAGAATGGCGTAAACCCGGGAGGCGGAGCTTGCAGTGAGCTGAGATCCGGCCACTGCACTCCAGCCCGGGCGACAGAGCGAGACTCCGTCTCAAAAAAAAAAATAAATAAAAAAAATAAATTTCTGTTGTTTTAAGCCACTAAACTTGCAGTAATTTGTTACAACAGCAATAAAAAATAATACAGATTGGTAAGTAAGAGTTATCTTGGAGATAATGAGTCAATTGTGTATCCAATTATTAGCAGAGTAACTGGAACATTACACTGGGTACTTAATATTAATCTTTTAAGTCAATAATTAAGTTGAAAGTACATAGAATCTTTGGGAGGTGACAATGGAGAAGACAATATTATAAAAAATAGTTATAAGTGAACATGAGCAAAATCTTTCAGTTAAATTATCTTAAAATTTGAAATAGAATTTGAGCCTAAAGTCAGATATATTGTTAACTCTAGAATGTATAGAGTCATTAGGTAATATTATTGCTCTATCTGTCTCTGCGTATATATACACAGTATAACACTGTGTATACTAAGAAAACTTCATGTTCTTTGGTTATTTTTCTCCCAAGTTAAAGTATATTGTTACTGGTAGAAATTAAAAATAAAAGACAAAAGCTCTCTCATAACTTTTATTTATTGCCTGTTGAATCATTCATTCAAAATGTTTTTAATGTGTATCTATCATGCATAAAATATGTTATATGCTAGGAATAAAATAGTAAATGAAACAGTCACTATTTTTACTGGTATATTTGAAAGTTGTTTGATTAAAAAATACTTTAATCAAATATCTATACAAAGATAAAATTGCAAGAAAAAGAAATCGCAAGGAAGGCAAACATAGGGAGTTATGAGAGTGAATAAGGGAAGACTTTGCGTATTTTTGAACTTGGGCTTAAGGGTAAACAACAAAAGTTTCTCCCAGAAAGTACTTATTTTACTTAACCCCAGTCTTCTGGTAAGAAAACATTTTAAAAGGTCAATTTTCAAGGCATGATAAATCTAAGCACTGGCAGCCAGCCTGTGGATATAACAAGCTGACAGCTTATGCTCCTAGAAAGTCATGGTAAGCCAACAGCATGTAGAGGAGGGGTCAGTCCATAAAAGGGAAGAAAGTTTTGTTTTTGGGAAATCAAAACTTAGGCAAGGAAGAGGGGCAGGGTATATACAACCTTCTAAGGGGGATAATGAAACTTAGACGATGTCTGGGAAGATTGTAGCCCCATAGTACTCGACCAATAAGGAACTGCGGGAGGGAGTTGCATGCTAGGAGATAAATTATCTGTTTTGACTGCCCTGGGTGTGCCTGCCTACCAGACACCCATCTTTCAAGATTGTTATTAGAAGTCTCACTTTCACTGTGCTCAGTGCCTCTAAGTCCATTCTTTGGGTTTGGATGAGTGACTGTGTTTCTCACACCACTGTATCACTGACTAACCCAAATGACAAATATTGCTTTTAACCATATTGCCTTCTGGAAGCTGTGGATTCTGTGAAAAATTATTATTTCCTTTGCCCCAGCATCTTTAGAAGGTTTCCTGTATCTCAGAAACATTACCCATCCTGGAACAGGGAGAGAAATATTTCAGCCATGGTTCTTCTTAATGATATTATATATTAAGCAACTGTAACTTATCTGGGATATGGGTTTAACTCATATGATAACTTTCTAAAGGTACAGATTTCTGAAAGTGCTTTGAAATCTGTAAAGGGTTACATACATTTGAAGAGGAATTACTATTAATTTCTCAGTAATCTGTTCCTAGTTAGATATTCAGAGTAACTTAGAAATGGATATTTCAAATTATTATATAACAAGATGGTCAGGGCAGATCACAAGTTAATCTGTTTTGTATTTGAGATATTCATATAAAGAGAAGTTCTAACCTAAATACCTGTTTCTTCAGTGGAAGAGATGATGAATCAGGTATGTTGAAAGGAATCAGGAAACATATCATCCATACTAATAGTTTAATTGATAGAATGTAGTCAACTTTTAAATTCTTTTTCTAGTAAGATAAATTTGGCTTTTCCCCACAATGGCCACATGAGAGTCTGAATTGAATCATACTCTGAAGATATGCACAGAAATTATTATACTATGTAAAATGGCCATAGTTAGTCCTTTAAAAAAATCTGACATTTTTCTTTTATAAGAGTATAGTGCATCCTGATATATAAGGTTAATAAATCAGAGAAAATGAAGATATATTTCCATTTTAGTAGTAGCATTGTTGAGCCAAGAGTAAGCCTTCTTTCCAACTAAGTAGAAAAAAATTAAAAAGCTACATTTCTCTAAAAGCTGTCAGGAATATCTCTATTTTATCAATTATGAAAAACAATTTAATAGTAATCTAAAATCATAAAATAATATCAAATATATTTCTCACTAATATGATTTCAAAAGTTTAATGTAGCATAAGTTCATTGAAATGAGTGGCTCATGTCTGTCACAATATATGCCAAGTTTTAGCAAAATCTCTGAAACAGCAATGAAGAAACAACACATAAGTGGAAGAAATAGAACTTTTATTAGCCACTATATAAAAATAATGAGTTCACACAGCTTTATATTCTAAAAGATACTCCCTGACAAAAATTGCTAGCTATTTCTTTATTACATGGTTTACTGTCTTGGGTTATAGTAATTTATAAAAGGTTGTATCTGCTGGTTTTGAAAATAAAGCTAAAATTGATTTATTTCTTCTCTATTTAGTCTGCAGTCTTTATTATTGGCAGCTCCTTTTCTACATGGAATTGAAAATTACATTGAGACTATGACTACATTTTAGAAGGTAGAAATTTCAAGAGAGTCTGTATATAGGCAATCATCTAAATACATGAAAAAGGGAAAGCAATAGAAAAATATGGCACATTTACTCACATAATTTCGGTGTGCATATTTTCCCCTTCCTGAATACATTGTTTCTGGTGCAGTTGTTATATTGTTCTTTATCTATCAAACCCCATGAATTGTTTGAATAGAGAACTAGCACCAGAAAGATAACTTAAAAACAATTTATTTTGTAAATACTTTGAATATTTTTAAAACATTATTTTTTAAGATATAAGTGAAAGACACATCATGGTTATGAAGAGACTAAATCTGAAAAATAAAATACTTGCTTACTAAGCAAAATTTAGGACTTTTTAGTGTAACAAAAGTGATTCAAGCAAAATTTAGAACTTTTTTAGCTTAACAAAAATGATTCTAGTATTGAACTAGGGAATAAAAATAGACAAGAGAATAGCTTACAAAATCCTGAACCAAGGGAATATTAAAGTCAGACTCACACTACCCTATAGTAAAATGGAATATAGAACTTGAATGCTTAAAATTACATGATGTTGATAAAGAATTGATGTCTTTGGAACAGATTCTAGTATGTAGAAGGGCATATTATATAATAAAGGAAATGTCACAAACCAGTGAGAAAGACTTTTCATCAAACAAGTAAAGTTGGGAGCAGTAATAAACTTCAGAGAAAAGTAGAATCCTTAGAGGACAAGAAACATGGATAGTGAATAAACATACAAAGATGCCAAATCTTTCTAAAATGAAAATGAAAATTAAGGACACATTAATTTGACATTTAATACCCAGTAGATTGGCGAACATTAGCAGTAAAATAGTGAATATGGGAGAAAATGTGGATCAAGGCAAAATCTTGTATCTTCTGGGTGAAAATGTACATTTTTGTAATCTCATTAAATTTGCATTATTATTTTAATGTGAAGACTCACATTTCCTACAATCATGCATTTTCAATGCTAGGTGTACTCTCCACAAGAATTCTTGCACACAGGCAACAGCAGACTTCTATGTAAATGTTCTTAGAAGCGTTGTTTATATTAACAAAAAATATTTTAAAAAGTTATTGACAATAAAATAAATTGTGACATTCACACAATGAAATAATATACAGTTGTGAAACAAAACAAGTCACAAACTATAACACATAGCATAATAATAGTCTTTTTTCTTTCATTTTTGGTTGACATATAAAAATTGCACATGTTTATAAGATAATGAAGTATACAATATGTATACAATATTTTAATAATAAAAGCAGGATAATTACTATATCCATCATCCCAAATATTTATTACTTCTTTGTGATGGGAACATTCAAAATCCTCTCTTCTAGCTTTTTGAAAATATACAATACATTGTTATTAACTATGCTTGAAGTGTTATAAGCTAGAACTTATTTATCCTATCTAGTTGTAATTTTGTATTATCTGACCAACCTCTTACTACCTTGCTTCCACTCTACCATTTTCAGCCTTCAATAACCACAACTCTATTCTCTACTTCTATGAGTTCAATTTTCTTTAGCTCTCATATATGAGTGAGAATATGTGGTATTTATCTTTCTGTTCCTGATTTATTTTGCTTAATAATCTTCAGGTTCATCTATTGTTGTAAATCATAAAATGCCAATATTTTTCCAGCTAAATAGCATTCCATTCTGTATACATTTTTCATTTTTTGTATCAGTTTATTTGCTAATAGATATTAAAATTAATTACATATATTTTCTATTGTGGGTAGTGATATAACAAATATGAAGGTACAGACATCTCTTTGACATACTGATTTCCTTTCTTTTGAATAAAATGTTCAGTAGTGAGTTGCTGATTTATATAAAGTTCTATTTGTAGTTTTTTGAGAACCTCCATACCATTTTTCATAATGACTGTACTAATTTACAATTCCATCAATGGTGTATAACAGTTTCCTTTTATCTATATTCTCTCCTGCATTTACTGGGTTTTGTCTTTTTGTTAATAAGTCAGTCTAACTTAGGTGGGACAATGTCTCATTGTGGTTTTAATTTGTATTTTCTTGATGATTAATGATGTTCAACATTTTTTTCATATACTTGTTGGCCATTTCAAAATTATTTGGATTTTTATTTATTTTACAGACAGGGTTCTATGTTGCTCAAGCTGGATTCAAACCTCTGGGCTCAGGTGATTCTCCTGTCTCAGCTTCCTAAATATCTAGGACTACAGGCATGTGCTCCCACACTCAGCTACTTGTTAATCATTTTTATGTTTTCTTTAGTGCAATTTCTATTCAGATACTATGCCTTTTTTGAAACAGATTATTTTATTTTTTTGTTTGAATTGTTTGAGTTTCTTGTATATTCTGGATATCAGTACCTTGTTGAACAAATAGTTTGCAAAAATTTTTCTCATTCTACAGATTGTGTTTACTCTCTGATTGTTTTCATTAGGTTGCAGAATATTTTTAGTTTAATATAGTTCCATTTGTCTATCTTTGGTTTTGTTGACTTTGCATTTGAAATATTACTCATAAAATCTTTGCCCAGGTCAATGTTGTGACATGTTTCACCTATGTTTTCTTTATATACTTTTCTAGGTTCAGGTCTTACATAAAAGTATTTATTCAATTTTGAGTGGATTTTGTATGTAGTGAAAAAGGGGCATCTGTTTTTATTCTTCTTCATATGAATATCCAGTTTTCTCAGCACTATTTATTTCAGAGAGTGTCTTTTCTGCAGCATAAATTCTTGGCACTTTGGTCAAAATTCAGTTGGCTATAAATAAATGTGTTTGTTTCTATGTTCTCCACACTATTTTATTGGTCCATATGTCTATTTTCATACCAACATCATGCTGCTTTGGTTATTACCTCTTCCATACGTTTTGAAATCGAGCAGTATGATGCTTCCAGGTTTCTTCTTTTTGCCAAGTATTTCTTTGTCTATTTCGGGTCTTTCATGGTTCCATATAAATTTTAGGGTTGTTTTCCTAATTTGTAAAGAATCTCATTAGTATTATGATAGAGATTGCATTGATTCTGTAGATTGCTCTGCGTAGTATGGACATTTGAACTATCAATTTGCATCAATGTACATGGAAAATCTTTCATTTTCTGGTATATTCTGCCATTTTTTCATCAGTATTTTAAATTTTACTTGTAGAGAGCTTTCACTTCTTTGTTTCAGTTTATTCCTAGATATTTTATTTTATTTGTAGCAGTTATAAAAAAGATTACTTTCTTGGTTTCTTTTTTGTATTGTCCATTATTGTCTTATAGAAATTCTGGCCGGGCGCGGTGGCTCAAGCCTGTAATCCCAGCACTTTGGGAGGCCGAGACGGGCGGATCACGAGGTCAGGATATCGAGACCATCTCTGGCTAACACGGTGAAACCCCGTCTCTACTAAAAATAAAAATAAAAAAAAAGCTAGCCGGGCGAGGTGGCGGCGCCTGTAGTCCCAGCTACTCGGGAGGCTGAGGCAGGAGAATGGCGTGAACCCGGGAGGCGGAGCTTGCAGTGAGCTGAGATCTGGCCACTGCACTCCAGCCTGGGTGGCAGAGCGAGACTCCGTCTCAAAAAAAAAAAAAAAAGTATGCAAAATAAAACTAAGCATCTTAAGGTGGATATTAATAAGGACATGGGAAGTATATCTTATTCTTATACCATAAAGAGGAAGATCCTAATGTCTCGTAACCATTGTATGTCATTCTCTCAGATCCAAACTAAATACACATACACACACACACACACACACACACACACATATATATATTCATATATCCTCAGCAATTGTGTTTGATTGATTTTGTGAAATTGAATTTGAATCTTCAAATGGTAATATATGGGACTTGGTGTTGGATTAATTCAAAAACTTACAGTACTTGATGAAGATGCTGAAGGAGGAACATATTCCCTGGGTACTGCCTCTGCTAAAGAGAACCAAGTTTTTTCCAATTTCCTCCTTGCTAAAACTAAGTAAAACAGAGGCAATATTTTGGATTTTAAACTATCAAGTAAATAACGTGAGGAGTTTCACATTGAGGCACAGATATCTTCTCAGTCTTTAATAACCAATGGGAGTATATTTCAATTTAATTTATGCTTATATCATTAGCATTTTGTTGTTTTTTATATTTAATAATTTTATTTATTTTCATATAATAATTATCTTTTCTTAGCTATATTGGAGAGTTTACTTGAAAATGAGATGTGGAATATGAAAGAAGTGAGTGTTCAAGGAAAGATACAATATGACCTGGGAATTATTTAATTAGTATGCAACGTATACGAAAGTGTAGCTAACAGTTAAGAGTGAAAGAATAAACCAATTCAAGAAATATATTTTGGAACGTTAATGTGTTACCATTTCACTATAAAAGGCAAGTTGCAAAGGATGCATTTACTTTAATATAATTATCTAAAGCACATATAACAATATTACATATAACTTATTAATGTAATATAGGTAATAAATTTATAATGATCAGAGTGCAAAAAAAATGTCTATCCAACTCAAGATCCTGCTTACCTCTGAAACAAGACTGTTGGATAAAATTCAATAAACATGTGTATTCAACGACCTTAATTTTAATTGTAGAGGTCTCTTTTCCTCTTATGGTGTTCTGGATTTCGGAATCAATGGCCAGTTAGCATCCTAATATATACTGCAGGGAATTTATTTTTATTATATCATTTTTATTTTACATTTAAAAGGATATTTCTGGATGTTTGCTATTTTACCTTGATTTTATTTGACATTATGGCAAATCTATGCAATGTATAGCCTGAGCATTTATAACTCAGATAAGTTCTTATGTATTTAAATAATTTTATATTCTCTATGTCTTGATCTTTTAAATCAGGGACACATTGTTAGTATATTGTTTCTGATTTTTTTTGTTTCTCCAAGTCTCTCATTCTTCATCTTATCATCTCAATATATTTTTATGTGCATTCTGAGTATTAATGTCAAGTTTTTCCTTCACAGTAGATTAAAGTTTCCGCGATGTTAATTTTTATTACAGTTGCTTTAAATAAAGATTTGCATTTTGATATTTATTTTAATCCCCAATATACTTTCATTATATGTCCCACATTTCCTGCTTTAAGAAAAGCTTCTTTTAAATAAAAGATTACTGCTTTACATTTTGTCTGTTGCTTTGTAAAGTCAAATGTTTCTAAATTTATTATAGTACATTTGTATTGTATAAGTCCCTTTATATTTGTTTTCATTTTGCTCATGGATAGAAGTGGTATGCATTTGTTTCCCCCAAAATTAATATATTCAAGTTCTCACTCCATTACCTCAGAATGCAATTTGGAAATAGCGTTTTTGAAAACAGCTTCTTATAATATGATCAATTAAGTTGAGGTCATTAGGAGGGTACTAATGCAATACGACTGTATCCTCATAAGAAGAGGAAATTTGGATATAGATACCAACACAAACAGGGATAAACGTGAAAATTGGAGTTAGGCTACCAGAGATAGGAAGTACAAAAAGTTAGGAGAGAAGTCCTTTCTGATCACCTTCCACGGGAGCACGGCAATGCTGTCATTTTAGCATTCTAGGCTCCAAAACTGCGAGAGAATACTTTTTTTTTTTTAAGTCAAACACCTTGTGTTTTTTTTTTGTTTGTTTGTTTTGTTTTTTTTTCGTTTTTTTTTTTTTTTTTTTTTTTTGTCAAACACGCACACTTACGCACATGTATGCAAATATATATGGCTTTTTTTTTCTTCATCTTTGAGCTGTTTGGTAAGGACTGCCTGATTTGCACTGAAGAAATTGTGTGTGCATGCATGTATGTGTGCAGACATACATGTGTTCTAGCAGATATAGTGAGCAGCACAACTCAGTTGAGATGGTCTACACAATTTGTTAGAAACATAGTTAGAATACCTGGACCATGGTCTTTCTCCTGATATTTCGGTAACTATCTAACTCCACACATCACGCCAATAACTTGGAAGTGTGGCAACATACGATTGGCACTGAGTAATGACCTCCTGAATTGATATTTTCCCTGAAATTATTGTAGATCTCTACTACTTTATTTCCTTCACAAAGAAAATCAAGTTCAATGCTTATTTGAACTTTGTCTTCTCTGAAATTACATGATCATGTAAGAAAAAAATAAGGATAGGAAATTGTTTTCATGTTTGCAAATATTGTAAGAGATTAATGAGAATTTTTGAAATTCCATCCTACTATCAGCCAAGTGCTTGCAAAAAGAAAGTATCTGTACTACCTCTATGGTGTGCTTCAGGATTCTGATTCTTTCTTGTTGTTCTTGATATATATGTCTTCCTTTTTGGGTGGTGGGGCGCAGGAGTGGGGTGAATGGTGCAATTATTAAGGTCCAAACAATTATTTAGATAAGTTTTATTTACTATCTTAACTTAGCAGCATGCTTTTAAACTTATTCAGGCTTTTAGCTTGAGAGGCTCTTCCACAAAAAGTGATTAATCTGACAGCCCATTATGACATGTGACGACCAGAATTACAAGCCGCCCTAGAAGGCGATTCATTTTTGTCCAATGCCTCATTCTTTTTTTTTTTTTTTTAATTTAAGCTAAAAGTCAGGGTTTATTAGAATTTCTGTGTAGTCTAGCTTCCAATTATATTTGTGCCTGTCCCTTGCCTATATTTGTGGAAATATTCACATGCATGATGTTATAAGCAAGTTATTGCTGTGTCTCCACTCTGGCTCTCCCCCAGAACACACACACACACACACACACACACACACACACACACACCATACTTTGACATGAACTGTTTTCCTTTTTATCTGTACCCCCAATGTAGAAATATGCTGATGATTTGTATTACCAACCGGTGTGCTTAGCAATTTTCACCATTGCTTTTTTTTGTCCATGTATTTGGTGTCTTCAAATTAAAAATTGTTTATTAAGTTCTTCAAACTTACATTCAATGTAAATACTGAAGTAAAGCTTCAGTGATGGTAAATGACAAGGTAACCCTAAGCCAGCAGTTAAATTTATTTCGTATATGAACGTTATTAAAGAGAAAACTCTCAAATTTCTCAAAAGTGAGTAGCACTCTTAGCTGCCAATCCCACTGAAGGACTTCCACTATTTGTACATTCTTGGACATTTCTATAATTATGTGTATTAGAGCTCTTTGAAAGGTATACGCTCATGTTAGATAGTCATTTTGCCTTGCATCCTTAGAAGTGCAGTGTCTTCAGAAAATATTCCAAATTTACGTCTTAAGATTGATTCTACTGGTATTATTTATTAAAAACCAATTTCTTTTTAAGAATTGTTATTTCTCACTTACATACACTAACTTGAAAACATTATGTTTACTCTACTCACCTTTTGTATATTGTCATATAATGTTGTCTTTCCTGCTCAGCAGCATGTAAATAATATGATGAATTACCTACAGTGAGAAATTAGGATATTAAAACAATAAAAAGACAAACTAATTGCTTCCAATGGCCTCATAACCATTTGCTATGATCAGAATATTTATATAACCCCCAAATACATATGTCGAAATTCTAATCTCCAAATTGATACTATTGGGAGATGAGGTCTTTGGGAGGTGGGGAATATTTGGGCCTCTTTAATAAAATTAGTACCCTTATAAAATAGATCTGAGAAACCATCCTTGCCTCTTCCACCATGTGAGGACCCAGGGAGAAGGTACTGACTGTGAATCAGAAAGCAGCCCACCCCATACACCAAATTAGTTGGTGCCTTCATCATGGACTTCCCAGACTCCAGAAATAAATTTCAGTTACTCTTAAAATACCCAGTATATGGTAGTTTATCATAGCAGCCCAAACTGACTAAGACAGATATGCCAAGGAACAAAATAGTGATAGAATATGACACATGTGGTTAAAGGTAGGACATATGAACAGATGCAAGAAGCAGACAAAAGTAGACTGTGGTTTTCTATAGAGGATGTTAAGGCATTTAGGAGTGTTTATAGGAAGAAATCAAATGCCAGAGGTTGAGCAACACTTCAGTAGGAACTTTATTTTAATCATGCCTAAGAAATTATTATCAGTATTTCCAAATAATTTACCACAATTTTGGAAAAATAAATAAGCAAACCTTTAGCTGTATGTCAAGCTATGTATTTCATTCCCTTTATTATGCTTAGAGAGTTTCCTCATTCTAATTAGTATGATTTGCTATTACTTGATACCTCTAGCACTGTACATCTGCCTAGCAAATAGGAAAGTCATAATAACTTAATAAATTCACGAATTCTTGAAACTCTATACATTGTTTTTTAATCTAATAATATAGAAATATGTTTTTACAGTATGCTAATCCTAAAAAAAGAATGAGTTACAAGACTAACCTTTGGATATCTTGAAAAGTAAGATACATAGCAATTTAAACTATATACAAATTTTAAAACTATTGCAATTAAGATGGAGAAGTCAAAAGATTCTTGAGTGACATTTCACATATTAAATAAAACAGTGCCTTTCGGTTTTATATTATATCTCTTTTATTTTTTGTATTTTATTTTAAAAGTAGATAAAGACCAGTATATCTGTAAAGAGGAAACCAAAAACCCCTTAACACAAGGCGAAAATAGCTCATGGTTTTTGATAGTTTATAAAATTATAGGGATTTTTCTAAGTGATTTATAAATGCATCAAAAATCCCTATATGTTACCATATCAGTTTACATTTGAAAATAAATAACCTTATTTTACAGATTGAGAGACTCAGGCACTTTTAATAAGTGCCCAAGCCACAATTTGAAATAGCTCATTGGACTCCAAACCTATGTTCTTAGCAAAGAACTTCTATAGATTCAATGGGAGCAATTGTGCTAAAATCTCCTATTACAATTTTATACATTAATATTTTAAAAGGGAGCTCTAAGCCAAAACACAAAATATAGAATACAAAATATACATTTAAATACATGTATGATTCTAAAGTAAACATTCATTTATTAGTTCAATACATTGATTTGTTTTTAAATATATGTCCTCCACAAATATAGATCACATTTATAGCATATTTCACTCAAAGTTGATAGACAGCCTATAGAGTTTAAGAAAATATTAACTTTATTAAACTAAATGGAAAGAAAACTTTCCTTCAAAACCATATTGTGGAAAAAAATAGATATTTTAGCCATTAATTTTCAATAAAAAAAGCCAGGGTTTTTTGTTGGGTTGTTTGTATTTCAATCTTCAGATACATGAGGACTTTATTCGTGTTGGAATAAAAGTCATCACATTGCAATATTGTGCAAACACCAGCAAGTTGTTATTAAAAATTAAGATGAAATATAATGTTTTATAAAAATATAGTATTTTATAAAATTATTACATTTCGTTTTAAAATTTTAAATGTTAAAAAATATTGAATTTTGTTTTTGCACATTTAAATTTGCATTTAAGGTAACAAATGTTAACTTTATAAAAAGATTATATCTCATTAAATAAAATTCAATTTAGATAAAATACGGCAACTATAGATACTGATAGCAGAATGGCATCCTAAAAAACGAGGCAAAACAGGGAATACTAAACTCTTTTTATGTTCAACTATGTAAGCTTCTAAAATGTCCCTTAAAGTAGAATCTCTAACACTTTAAATAGTTCATCTAGTACTATATGTATTTTTTATTATTTATACTTAATATCAACTATGCAGTTTATCACTTAAACCAACACCACCAAATCTTCTTATAAGAAGGAGATAAATTGGACTCTTTAGAATCTTAAATCCTTGGTAATTTTAATTTTAAATCTTTGGAAAATATTTAATTAAGAATAATTTCTGAATATTACCCACAATGGTAATACAAACTAAAAATCTAATAGTCTCAAAACATAATGTCACAGTATCTCAGGTACCTCTGAGAGTAGCTCATTGTCAGTATATGGATTGTTTAATAATGGTATGACCTTTATTCACATATCAGCCTATGTTCTGAGATAAAATATTTTTTTCATATATTACACTCATAACGGAGAATGTCATAGGAGAGCCCATATGTGTAAATTGTGCAAAATTTAAGAATGAGGGCATAGCGTGTTTTAAATTCAAATAACGATTTAATTTTCTTAAGAAAGAAACCAAATCTTTTTATATAATTTATTTATGTGTTACTTGTAATCCATTAAATTATCATAAGTGGCAAATTGTTATTGGTGTATAATTAGAGAAATCAGACAAAATGAATTTATTTTTGTTTTTGCACATTTAAATTTGCATTTAAGGTCACAAATGTTAATGGAGCTAATAGATATGAAATATTTAAGGTATTGAAAATAATGAGCCAAAAAAAGAGCAAGTTGATTTCATCTGAAAAAGGAACAAGTAAAGGGAATAATAATAACATTACACGTAAACAGTCATGATATATAGCAAAAGCAGTACCTACAGAAAATTTACCTTTCTGTATTTAGAGTAGAAACCGAAATTCTCCACATAAAATGATAAAATAATTATTTTATCGTAAATGAAGAAAGTATTTGCACATACGCCATCATGCTCAGGAAAATACAAACTGATGATGTGATTAGTGATTATCACATATTTGAGAAAAATAAAGTTAAAGTATCGATAGCTGCCAGAGACAGACAAATTCCAAGGCAGAGAAAAACGGGTCACCAGGGAAACCTGACCCGCAAGACAGAGACAGCTTGAGGCCTGAAAGCTGAGGTGCCAGATCCGGATGGAGTCCACAGCCGAAGTGAGACATTCCTCGTTGCCTTTTAGCCAATCAAAAGGTAGTTTTTCCAGGCCCGCCCATAGACCAATCAGCATTAATTCTCCCATTCTGAGCCCATGAAAATCCCAGAATCAGCCTCACAGACAAGACAGCATTTTCAGGCCCCCATTCAGACGAAGGGCTATCCACTTCAAGTCCCCTCTCGTTGTCAAGAGCTTCTCTGTCACTCAATATAATTCTTCTCTGCTTTACTCACTCTCTGGTGTCCGTTTACCTCACTCCTCTGGATCACAGGGAAAGAAACTGGAACCTGACAAATGGCAAGTGAGAAATACGGCTGTCAGCCTCTCTCGGATTTGCTGAGCTATGGAAGTGAAAAAACCGCTGAGCACCACACGCCCCCACTCAGCAAGCTGTGGGGAGCAGGACCGAATGAAAGCTGCAACACTTCCTGGTGGCTTAAACCTTGGGACTCCCTGAGCAAAAACTGTGACATCCTTTGAAGCTCCATTGTTGCTGGTATCTAAGAGTTTTTGGTCACTGCCACATCCCCTTCATCCAGACACTGGCACCCAAGACAGAAGTTGGACATGGCACACCCAGATCAGCTGTAGACTGAGCCCAGAGTTGCGGTGGGTGTGGGATCCCGACTGGTAGCCATAGCCAAGCACAGCCTGCCTGAGTGAGTGAGCAGAGTGAACCCAGCAAGCCCTAGCAAAGCCCAGGCCGAGACATCACCGACCACAGAGATTTCTGGCTGACAAAGCAGCACAAAATCCTGTGTCATTTCTATTCCCGTTAGTATTTTTACCAAATGCATTTTTCAGTACTAATATTTCATTTTGCAGCCCATCTCATTTGTCGTATAGTAAAACTAATGATTTTGTTAGGCAAAACAAATTGTGTATTTTATTAGTTTTAGATATGCAAAGTAAATATTTATGAAAAGGATTGTTATGTTCTCAATATCACTTATTGCATTATAAATTTCTTAAATCTTAATGACTTCAACCTCAACTAATTTTTTTATTTGGATTAGAGATATTAGTGGAATTATGTGGAACATGTAAGTAAACTATAATTTACTAGTGTTTGTGAGGAAGCAGAAAAAATCAAAACAGATAAAAAGAAAGTGTAAAAACAAGGAATTGAAGGAAACAATCTGCTAGTGAAAATGCATTCTTTCTAGATTTGGTTGTGTTGGTGAATAGGAGACTCAATGATTCTACTGAAAATCAAATATGGTCAGACTCCCCAATGTGGTGCATTTCATGAAGTATCACTCTGACACTAGCCCTCTTAGATTTGGAAGTACTGAAAAGATCTTTGCCCTGTGTGCACTACCAATATGCATGAAAATTGATGTTTCAAATAACTATTTTAAACAGAAAAAATTTGGTTTCAAACAATAATGTTACTATGTACATGCTTTAAATATATGCTAATTTTAAATTATTCTGTGATTTTTGAGAGTTCTTTTTCTAGCTGTAAAGAATGATATTCTAGCAAACCATTTCTACCACCCATATGAAATAATTATAGTTCATAAAAATGTAGATTTAGAGAGGACAGAGTCCTACTTTACATAATAGAGGCATTTTTATGTGCTTCCATGTGAAATTATTATATCTGACTCTGACCTTTTACACTCTTCATCTGTTTATTTCCAAGGTCTCAAACCATAGAGATGAATACTTACACTAAATATAACACCTCAAACCAGCCCATGACTCTTTGAGCAGACAACTATTTAGAATTCAAAAAAAAAAGAATACCTTATGACGGTAGGTAATAAAGACAATCCTGGCTTTTCACACACCTGATCTGTTTATTTACATGACGTCAGGCTGTGAAGATAAATACTTACACTAAATATGACACCTCAAACAAGCCCAAGGCTCTTTGGGCAGAAAACTGTTTAGAATTTTTTAAAGTACCTTATAGGGAAAGCAGAGCAAGATGGCCAAATTGAAAGTTCTAGCCATCATCCCCTACACAGGAACAGCAAATTTAACAACTATCCACACAGGAAAGTACCTTCATAAGAAACAAAAATCAAGTTAGTTAACCTCAGTACCTGGTTTTTACATCATATCAAGATAAGAGGATTGCAATTCTTGGGCAACTCCTGGTGTTCTGCTGGGCTCAGAGTCAGTGGATTTGGGGTGCACACAACCTAGTGAGTCATGAGTTGGAGTGGCCAAGGGAGTGCTTGCATCACCCCTCTTCCAACTCCAGGCAGTGCAGCTTATAACTCCAGAAGGAGAGGAAAGAGTAAAAAGTACTTTGTCTTGACACTGGGGATACCAGTTGAGCTACAGTGAAAAACAGCACCGGGCAGAGTCCTGAAGTCCCCGTTCCAGGCCATAGCTTCTGGATGACACTTCTAGACCTACCCTGGACCAGAAGGGAACCTTCTTCCCTGAAGAGAAGGTTTCTGTTCTTGCAGAATTCACCACCTGCTAACAAAAGAGCCTTTGGGCCTTGAATAAATATCAGCAATAGTTAGGCGGCAGTCCCCACAGGCCTTGGGCAAAATTTAGTATTGTGCAGACTTCAGGCATGACTCAACACATTTTCAGCTGTGGGGGTTACAGGAAGAGACCACCTCTGCTTGCAGAAAGTAAAGAAAAAAATAAAGGAGACGTTGTCTTGAATCTTTAGTACCAGCTGAGCCACAAGTCGCCACAGGCCTTGGGTAATACCCAGTATTGTACTAGCTTCAGGTGTGTCTCAGCACAGACCCAGTGTTGGTGACCACAGGAGTTCTTGTGACACTCTTATCCCAATTCCAGGAAGCTCAGCATGGGTTGAGAGACTGCATTGGGGAGGAGAAAATAAGCAAAGAAAAGACTCTGCCTTATAATCCAGTGAATTCTTTAATACCTTATGCAAGACCGTCAGAGTGGTACCTCTATGAGTCTGCTAGAGTCACAGCATTACAGGGCTTGGGATTTCCCCTAATGTACATATGAATGCAGGACCAAATATCTAGATCAAGACACTCAATTCCCTTTGAACACTTGGAAAGGCTTCTCAAGAAGGACAAATACAAATAAACACAGGCTGCAAATATTACAATAAATGCCTAACTCTTCAATGCCCAAAGAACGATAAATGTCCACAAGCATCAAGGCCATCCAAGAAAACATGACCTTTACCAAATGGATTAAATAAGGCACCAGTGACCAATTCCAGAGTGACGGAGATATGGGTCTTTCAGGCAGATAATTCAGAACAGCTGTTTTGAGGGAGCTCAACAAAATTCAAGAGAGCACAGAGAAAGAATTCAGAATCTCATCAGATAAATTTAATAAAGAGATTAAAATAATTAAAAAGAATAAGGCCGAAATTCTGAAGCTGAAAAAATTAATTTAAAAACTGAAGAATGCAACAGAGGCTCTCAACAGCAGAATTAAGCTGAAGAAAGAATTGGTGACCTTGATAATAGAGTTTTTGAAAATATACAGGAAGAGTAGACAAAAGAAAAAGAATAAAAAATAATGAGACATGCCTCTAGAATCTAGAAAATAGCCTCAGAATAGACAGATCTAAGATATTGGCCTTAAAGGAGAGGTAGAAAAAGTGTTAGGTGTAGAAAGTTTATTTAAGGGGATAATCACAGAAAACTTCCAAAACCAGAGAAATATATCACTATTCCAATACAAGAAGTTTATAGAGAATACCAAGCAGATTTAACCCAGGTAAGACTACCTCAAGACATTTAATAATCAAACTACCAAAAGTAAAGGAAAAGAAAGTATCTTAAAAGCAGAAATAGAAAATTAAAAAAAAAAAAATGTAAAGCAGCTCAAATATGACTGACAACAGATTTCTTAGTGGAAACATTACAGGCCAGGACAGAGTGACACAACATTTTCAAAGCTTTGAAGGAAACAATAACAACTTTTATCCTAATATATTACATCCAGTGAAAATATCCTTTAAACATAAGGAAGAAATAAATACTCTCCAAGACAAACAAAGGCAAAGAATTTCATCAATACCAGAACTGTATTACAGAAATGCTTAAGAAATTTACTCAATTTGAAAAAAAAGGGTGTTAATGAGCTGAAGGAAATCATCTGAAAGTATGAAACTCACTGATAACAGTAAATATACAGGCAAATACAAAACATTATAACATTAACTCTGGTGTGTAAACTACTAATGTCTAGAGTAGGAAGACCGAGAGACAAACCAACAAAAATAATAACTACAACAACTTTTTAAGACATAGACAATGTAATCCGATATAAATAAAAACAGCAAAAAGTTAAAACTTGTAGGGAAGAAATTAAAATGTAGAGTTGTTGTTAGTTTTTACTTTACTTGTTTGTTAGTTGATTTTTGTAATTAGAATTGTCATCAGTTTAAAATACGAGGTTATAGGAGGTAATTTGCCACCTTCATGGTATTTTCAAATAAAAAAACCAACAACAGATATACTAAAATATAAAGCAAGAAATTAAAAGATACAACCATGGAAAATCATATGCACAAAAAGAAAGGAAGAAAGGAAAAGAAAATCTAAAAACAACCAGAAAACAACAAAATGTTAGTAGTTAATCCTTATATATCAATAATAACATTAAATATAAATACACTAAATGCTCCATTCAAAAGACACAAAATGGCTGAATGAATGAAAAACAAGATCCAATTGTCTGTTGCCTACACACAACTTCATTTATATAGGCAGAAATGGACTAAAAATAAAGGGCTAGAAAAAGATATTCCATGCAAATGGAAACCAATAAAGAGCAGTAGTATATTTATAGTAGATAAAAGAGATTTCAAGAGAAAAACTATTATTAGCATGAAAGTATATACCAATAATTTGAAAAATTTAGAAGAAATGAATAAATTCCAAGAAAATCTACCAAGACTGAATCATGAAGAAATTCAAAACCTTAATAGATGAATAACAGGTACCAAAATTGGAGCTATAATAAAAATCTCTGAGCAAAGAAAATCATGATAGTTGATTGATTCACTGTTGAATTATACCAAACATTTAAAGAAGACCTAATACCAGTTGTACTGAAACTATATAAAAAATAGAGGGGGAAGGAATACTTCCAAACATACTTCTTGAGTCCAGTATTACCATTATTTCAAAACCAAAGATACATCAATAAAAGAAAGTTAAAGGCTGATATCTCTGATAAACTTTGATGCAAAAACCCTCAGCAAAATACCAGAAAATTAAGTCCAACACCACATTAAAAAGACTATTTATCATGACCAACAGGGATTCATCCCAAGGATACAAGGATATTTCAATATATGAAAATCAATGTGATATATCAGATCAGCAGAATGAAGGAAAAAAACCATATAACTATTTCAATGACGCTGAAAAAACATTTGATAAAATTAAACCCGTTTATAGTGATAAAAATATTAAAACTGGACATAGAAGAAAAATATTTCAACACAATAAAAATCATATATAACAGACTCACAGCTAATATCATACTAAATTAGAAAAAGACTGAAAGTCTATCCTCTAAGATGTGAAACAAGACAATGACTCCCATTTTCACCACTGTTATTCAATAAAGTACTGAAAGTCCCAGCTTCAGCAATCAGACAAGAGAAATCAAAAAGGAAGACATCAAGTTATCCTTTTTTGCAGATAGTATGATGTTGTAATTTGAAAAGCCTAAAGACTTCTTCAAAAATTATCAGAATACGAAATCAACATACAAAAACCAGTAGCTATTGTGTATACTAACAGTAAAGATTCTGAAAAAGAAAAAAAAAAAAAAAGTATTACAATTTGCAATAGTTGCAAATAAAATAAGATAGCTAGGAATAAATTTAGCCAAAAAAGTAAATGATGTCTCCAATGAAAATTAATAAACACTGATGCAAGAAATTAAAGAAGACACACACAAAAACAAAGATATTTTATGTTTGTATATTTGAAGAATCACTATTGTTAAAAAGTCTGTACTAACCAAACCAATCTACAAATTCACTGCCATCCCTATCAAAATACCAAGACATTCTTCATAGCAATAAGAAAAATAATCTGAAAATTTATATGGAACCACAAAAGACTTAAAATATCCACAGCCTTATTCAGAAAAAAAGATCAACACTGAAAGAATTACATTACTTGACTTCAAATTATACTACAGAGCTATAGTAAGTAAAACAGCGTGATATTGGCATAAAAACAGACTCATGGACCTATGGCATAGTATAAAGCAAGAAGAAATAAATCCATACATCTGCAGTTAACTAATTTTCAACAAAGATACCAACAATATACCTTGGGGAAAGACAATATCTTCAACTAGTGGTACTGGGAAAATTGCATATGTATATGCAGAAGAATGAAATTAGAGCTCTATCTCTCTCCATATACAGAAATCTAGTCAAAGTGGATTGAAGACTTAAACCTAATACCTAAAAGTATGAAATCTCTAAAAGAAAACTTTGGAGAAATTTTCAATGTGTTGGTTTGGTCAAATATTTCTTCAGTAATACCTCCAAAGTACAGGCAACCAAAGCAAAAATGGACAAATGGAATGACAAGTTAAAAAGCTTCTGCACAGCAAAGGAAACAATCAACAAAGTGAGGAGACAACTTACAGAATGTGACAGCATATTTGCAAATTATCCATCTGACAAAGGATTAGGAAGAATATACAAGGAACTCCATTTGATAAGAAAAAAATCTAATTATCTGATTTTAAAATGGGCAAAAGTTCTGAATAGACATTTCTTAAAATAAGTTCCACGAATGGTGAACAGGTACATGAAGAGGTGCTCAACATCATTGATCATCAAAGAAATGCAAATCAAAACTATAAGGAGATATCATCTCACCCCAGTTAAAATGTCTTTTATCCAAAAACAGGCAATAACAAATGGTAACAAGGATATGGAGAAATAGGAACTCTCGGACACTGTTGATGGAAATGTAAATTAGTATAGCCATCATGGAGATCAGTACAGAAGTTCCTCAACAAATTAAAAATGGAAATACCATATGACCCAGCACTCCCACTGGTAGTTGTATATATCCAAATAAGAGAAGTCAGTAAATCAAAGAGACACTTGCCTTCCCATGTTTATTGCAGCACTATTCACACTAGCCAAGATTTGGAAGTAACTCAAGTACTCATCATTAGATGAAGGGACAAAGAAAATGTGACACATATACATAATGGAGTACTATTCATCCATAAAAAAGAAATGAGATTCTGCATTTGCAACAACTTAGATGGAACTAGAGGACATTATGTTAAGTGAACCAAGTCAGGCACAGAAAGACAAACTTCTCATGTTCTCAGTAATTTGTAGTGGTGTATTGGTCTGTTTTCACACTGCTATGAAGAAATCTCCAAGACTGCGTAATTTACAAAGAAAAGAGGCTTAATTGACTGACAGTTCTGCATAGCTGGGAAGGTCTCAGAAAACGTGCAATCATGGGAGAAGGCACCACTTCACGGGGTGACAGGAGAGAAAATGAGTGCAAGCAGGGGAAATGCCAGAGGCTTGCAAAACCATTGATCGATCTCATGAGACTCACTCATTATCACGAGAACAGCTTGGGGGAAACTACTTCCATGATTCAATTACCTCCAGCTGGTCCCGCCCTTGACACGTGGGTATTGTGGGGATTACAATTCAAGGTGAGATTTGGGTGGGGACACAGAGACAAACCACATCAGGGAGCTAAAAATCAAAACAGTTGACTCATGGAGATAGAATAATGGTTACAAGAGGTTGATTATGGTAGTGTGTGGGGTAGATGGGAACTGGAAATAGCTAATGGGTGAAAATATACAATTAGATACAATGAATAAGATCTAGTATTTGATGGCACAACCAGGTGACTATAACCAGCAATAATTTGTTGTAACTTTTAGAATAACTGAATGAGTATAATTGGAATGTTTGTAACACAGAGAAATGATGAGTGATTGAGGTGATGGTTAATCCAATTTACCCTGCTAAGATTATTACATATTGTATTCATGTATCACCATATCTCATATATGCCATAAATATATACACCGACTACCCATGAACATTCCTTTTAAAGTGCCTTATGGCAGTATGTAATAAAGGCAATCTTAACTGATTTCATTAATCCAGTTTTCCAATATGTGAAATGAATACAGAGTATTACTGTTATAAAAACATTAAATTCCACATTTTGTAATAGAATTATAGTAAATTGAAGAAACTTACAACCCTCCACAAAAGGAAAATACATGCATGCAAGTATTTGTGTATAAATTTTAAATTTTATAAAATTCCTGAATAATAAACACAAAATTTCAGGTTAAGAAACCTGGTTACAAATAAACTCTTAATGGAATCTAAAATTTCTACATAATCAGATATTTTATATATATGTATGTGACATATTATATATATCAGATATCTCTATCAGTATATATATCAGATATTATATCTCTATATATCTATCTATATATAAGCTACATAGTACATATACATAAAATTTGTATACATAGTAAGTTGCATATATATATACACACACATGCACAAATGTATGTTTATTTCCATAGGATATTGATGGATTCATTCTATATCAGTTATTTAAACATTTCAAGACAAGATATGTTTAAAATAAAATAGAAAACTATTACTAAGAAACATTTTTAAATGATCTGCTTAGTATCAAATTTTTAGTTTATGAATTTCTATTGATATTTGTGTATTTTTCCACATTTTCTATTAAATCACAAAAATAAATTTTTAAAATAAATTATAATTTTAGCTGTCTGCTTACATAAATTCTACATCTTTTATGGACTTAAAATATTTGCATTAAAATGAAATATAATTGTAAATCACACCAAATTATTATACTCATTAGTGCAACTGGTAATTTTAACCAAATTGAAATTCAAAACTTCAAAGAAAAACATGGAATATTTTAATATTAAATGTTATCATAGAAAATATTATCACATAGAAAATCACATAAATAAATGTTATTTTTGTATTAATCTCATTTGAAATATAAAAATACAACATGGTGAATAACTATTGATTTTCACATTATCTTCTACCAGTGGATCTCTTAGTTGTATAGCCTCCTTTGTTACTCGTTTTTCTCTTTAAGTCAGAAATTACAGTGGAAACTGCTGTCACTGATTGGGAAACCCAAATGCAATAACTGTATCCTATGGCCAGGCGCGGTGGCTCACGCCTGTAATCCCAGCACCTTGGGAGGCCAAGGCGGGCGGATCACGACGTCAGGAGATCGAGATCATCCTGGCCAACATGGTGAAACTGTGTCTCTACTAAAAATACAAACATTAGCCTGGCGTGGTGGCATGCTCCCGTAGTCCCAGCTACTCAGGAGGCTGAGGCAGAAGAATCACTTGAATCCAGGAAACGGAGGCTGCAGTGAGCTGAGATCACACCACTGCCCTCCAGCCTGGGCAACAGAGCGAGACTCTGTCACAAAACAAAAAACAAAACAAAACAACATAACATAACATAACATAACATAACATAACATAACATAACATAACATAACATAACATAACATAACATAACATAACCTGTGTCCTAGGGTAACCGGGGCCAAGACGCAGCCTTTAATTGACAAGGTGGATGAGGTTACTGCAATGAACTAAAGAGCCAGAGAAAAAATCTAATTATTTTCACTTGCAAAACCCTGAAGCATTGGCTACACGATCATTGTGTCCCTTGAAGTTGGGACAGTATACTCATCATTTTACTTGATAAGTGGAAGAGTTCTAGGTCAAATGAAAATAAGTGAAATATGGATCATAGAAACAGAGTCACAGACTCTCATTCAGTTTTCAGAATGGAGCCATTTTGCAAATCCAAAATCTTTTGACTGATGGAGTGGCTTAGTCATGTTGAGGAAGAAGCCCCCGGCTCTGCCAGATTTATACTCAATCCTTCTCCCTGCCTTCCACAAAGGAACTAAGGGTATTTTAACCAGGTGACTGTGCGGAGTGGAAAAAGAAATGTTCAAACTTTGGAGGGATCATTGGACACTCATTCTGATGGACTCTAATTTCAGGAGACCCAGAACATTACTGTGGTCCAACAGTCAGAGAAAGGGCTGATGGAGTTTAAGAGATAGAATTCTAGCTTAGGACTATTTAAATATGGGTTCAGTGGTTCCCAAATACATCCTGTGAATATTTGCCCAGTTCCAAAATGCATGCTTAGGATAGACATACTGTACTAGATAAGGTGGTTAATTCTGATTACTAAGAGGAAGTTGAACTACTTCTACATAATGAAGGTAAAGAAGAGTATTTCTTCAATACAGGCAATCCCTTAAGGTATCTCTTACTATTATGATACACTGTGATTAAAATCAATGAAAAACTATAAATCAATTCATGCAGAGCTACCAATGACCATTCAGGAATGAAAGTTTGAGTAACCTCATCAAGTAAAGAACAGTGACCAGTTGATGTGCTTGCTGAAGGCAAAGGGAATATTGAATAAGTAGTGGAAGAAAGTAATTATAAATAACAGCTACAGCCACTTGATAGTTCTAGAAATGAACACTGTAATTGTTAAGAATACATATTTCTTAATGTATTATGAATATGTTTGTGTGTTTATGTGTGTTACGCGTTTTCTTTTTTCCTTGTCTTATCCCCTCATTTTACATAAGATGCATTAACTTTACATCTCATGTACATGACAATTAAATTTACATCACAGTATTTAAGTTACAGGATATCAAGAAGAGACTTGAGCCTGGCTAACACGGTGAAACCCCGTCTCTACTAAAAAATACAAAAAACTAGCCGGGCGAGGTGGTGGGCGCCTGTAGTCACAGCTACTGCGGAGGCTGAGGCAGGAGAATGGCGTAAACCCTGGAGGCGGAGCTTGCAGTGAGCTGAGATCCGGCCACTGTACTCCAGCCTGGGCGACAGAGCGAGACTCCAATTCAAAAAAAAAAAAAAAAAAAAAAAAAAAAAAAGAACTTTGCATCCTCTTGTAAGGAAAGAGTCAGTGCATTTTCTGTTTTAGACAGGGTAGTTGTGTCAGGCTGGTAGAAGTATAACTTTGTTGTTGCCCTTATTTGGAGATTTAGTATGTTTTAAGGAGGATCGCATGGGTGCTAAGTTGAAAATAGAGAACATGTATATGTTATTCTTTGTGCTAATTTGTCTAGGATATGATACCTAGTTTTTTGAGCAAACACCAGTCTAGATGCTGAAGATGTGAAGGTATCTTTAGTCTTTAAATGAATAGATTTAGTAAACTGAAATATCTCTATAACATGAGTAGGCCCTCATCCAATTAGTTGAAGGTCTTAAATAGCAAGGAATAAGTTGCCCCCAACCAAAGCAATTATTAAGATCACAACATCAACTCTTAGCTAAATTTCCAGTCTGCTGGCCTGCTTTTCAGATTTTGGGAGTGCCAGCCTCCACAACAGTGTAAGCTAATTCTTTAAGACAAACATTTCTCTCTGTGTGTATGCATGTGTCTGTGTGTGTGTGCAGAGCAAAAAAAACAGAAGCAATAAGATGTGTGTGTACATCTGTATATGTGTGTGAGTGTATATAGATATATCAACAATACTAACTAATATGCTCACTATCACAGTTCAGTTGGCAATCAATGAAAATAAGATGCTGAAGTTTAAAATTTGGTCAAGAGTTTTAACTGCAAAGACATGTTTTGTTATATTGATTGTTGAACATATTTATACTGTGATTTCTTTTTGAATTTAAGGTTTTAAAAAATGTTAGAACTTGCTGAGTCCAATGTATGTTTTAAAATTAGTATTTAAGTTACATCTATGTACAAAACATACAAAAAGAAAAATAAATGAACAGAAGCAGGTCGAAGTGGTTATCTGTTATATTTCTTTTTGTTGCCATTCTATGGAAGTTCTAAAAAGATTATGCAACAACATTCTGTGCCTGCTATAGGAAATATGTCCACTCAGAATGTAATAATAAACATTTAGAATCTAGAACAGTATCTTTAGATTGCATCTTTCCCACAAATGTGTTTTCACACATGTATCTACATACTCAACTATACAGAGTATCAAATTTAGAAACCTCCACTATTTTTCACAGTCAATTTCCCTTATCTTCACATCTCAAACACAGATATTGGTTTTTCCTTATTTTTAGTAATTCCCATAGAATCACCCTAAATCATTGTTTGATTTCTTGAATACTTGTCTGCTGTAATAATCTCTTTCATTCTTCTTTTCTTTTTCAAAATTGTGTTGTTCTGTTGACAAATGTCAAAATTGTTTCTATGTGTACTACAACTGATTGTTGCGGTATCCACATTTAGACACAATTAAGCACACACTAGCTACAACTGAGCAACTCTTTTTCATTCTTTTCAAAGTTTAACCAAATTTTAAAGAACTCAGCTGTAAATGTTCCTGCAATATTCCCCATTAAAAAGGAACATGAAATGTGATACAAATCATGAGGAAAAAGTAATAATTTATAAATTAAACTAGTAGTTGAATCTTAGTAGAAATCATGCCCAGGAAATATTTTCAAAGATAATTACAATGTTTTTTCTTTTAAAGTCACTTTTTGAGATATTTTATAAAATTAATACTACTTCTGCTCATTGTTCATTGGTCTGTATTAATTACATGATCTTGTTTGACTATAGATGGGATGAGAATTTTAGTCATTTATGTATTCAAGAAGGAATGGTGACATGGTTATTAGGGTACATGAGCTTTTACTTTCTGGAGTGAGAAATTTAACACAAAAAAAGTATAGTTCTATAATAAAATCGTTAACATATTGAATATAACACACATACAGGGTGATAAGAATCTATAATCTATCCTAGTACTTTACCTATATATTTTCAACACCTGTACAGAAACTAAATTTTCCCTCACTGTTTATATATTGTCTTAAACATTTACATATACTACTGACATGACTTCTGTTAAAATAATTGACAGTTGAGTACAATTCCATCATTTCTTTACTTCATTCATCCAATAAAAATGTTTATGATATATATATATATATATATATATATATTATGTACAAGGTCCTATTCCATTGCTTGAGGTTACTGTGCTCAATGAATCAGGCAAAAATATTTGACCTTTGGGGATAACATTCTAGTGAAAGGAAATAATAAATAATACACAACTAAATAAATGATTATGTAGCTAATTATATATATTTTTTCCTCCCAGGCTTACTTGTTTTAGAAATGTAAGAAAGAACTCTAAATACAAGGGGAAGTGTTATTATGGTGGCTGCAGTGAAAATTAGAATTCCATCACCCTTCCTTGTGATCTATTAATTTCTTAGTCTTTAATATGTTCACTTTTCTCTTACTGTCTTCTTTAGTTGCTTGTATAAACCAACTGTCAGACATCACCTTATTCTAGTCACCCAGAATCAAAGTGATTCCTATCAAGAGTCATAGGTATTGTCAGCTTGTCAAGAAAGCCATTGCCTTATGCTTTTCATCTTTTCAATTCTCCTTGATTGACACTATTGAAATCCTGTCAGCTTTTCTTTCCTTTGTTTGCTTTACACGGAACAGGAAAGAAGATGCAGTTCCTATCATTCCTATCCATTAGCCTGATAAAACTACAGTTTCAGGGAGAGAAAGTTCGATCTAATAAATCATATATTTCATAAAGAGAAAAATAAGGATGTTTAAATGGAGACTGAAGACTCAGTTGCCTAAATGATTTCTTGTCTAATATTAAAAACTTTTAGTTTTCAAATCTTCATGTATAGATTAAATCCCATAGTAAGAAACAAATAAAATATGTAAAATGTTACAAAATATTCTTGAGTGTACACAAATAAAATTTTCTTTTTAAGGTGTATTTTTATTAAATAGGTGAACATCAATAATTAATTGTCGATTCCAAAATTTGTAAGCCAAAATGACCTATAAGCCAGGAATACTTGATAGATTCCTTTGTTTAGCTCAATATAATATTGTAGAAAGCATGGATTGTCTCATGGATTATCGCTGTCCCTTTGTAAGCATTACTATAAAATAGAAAAACTAATGTTAAATGTTATTCTGGCTTAAGAAGTCTCATTACTGAAACTAAGAAATTGGAATGATCTGCTCACTCTAAATGGAAGTGAAAAATATATAAACAATGAATTTACTGAAGTGCAGATGCTTACAATGAAAACCTACTATAACTTGCAAGAGATAAACAAGTACCAATACTGAAATATTTTCACAGCATATTCTGTCATGGCTATTTTTATTTTTTGGAATGAGTTCACAAGTTGAAAATTCTACTGACTAATTGTGGGAATATTTTAACTGCTTGCAGTAGATGACATTGGTTTAAGATATTTTGCTTCAAATATAGAAGTAGATGGTTAAATCACTGAGAGATAAACATAGTATCAAAGTGAAGATTAGACATTAGTTAAACAATGAGGTTATTATTAGTTAAACAATGAAAAAGTAAGCTTATTAGAAATGAGAAAATTAACCATGAATGTAAAAATTTCACATTATATAATATTATGCTAATTTTTGCTTACTAAAAAATAGAGTATATTGCTATATCAAATAGCATATATGCTATATTATTAAAACTTATCAAGATAGGTATTAATTATACTATAGCTACAAAATATAATTCAAATTAACTCTAAGGATGCAATTTTCTTATTTATTTATTTATTTATTTATTTTGAGATGGAGTCTCGCTCTGTCGCCCAGGCTGGAGTGGAGTACAGTGGCCGGATCTCAGCTCACTGCAAGCTCCGCCTCCCAGGTTTACGCCATTCTCCTGCCTCAGCCTCCCCAGTAGCTGGGATTACAGGCGCCGCCACCTTGCCCGGCTAGTTTTTTGTATTTTTTAGCAGAGACGGGGTTTCACGGTGTTAGCCAGGATGGTCTCCATCTCCTGACCTCGTGATCCGCCCATCTCGGCCTCCCAAAGTGCTGGGATTACAGGCTTGAGCCACCGCGCCCGGCCAAGGATGCAATTTTCTTATTAGAGAGGAAGTATAATTTTTAACACAAAAATATTAACAAAATATTAAAATAGATAAAAAAACTACATATAGAAAACTGGGACAAATAGAAATAATAAATGTCAATTGTGCTCTAATACATTTTGTAAAAATTACCATTGACTTATATGTTTATTTCTCAATCAAAATTTTGCAGTTATGACATTTTGGGCTGGGTAATAAATTAAAAAATTAAATTGCAGTTGGCTACAATGACTCCACTTCAGAAGACCTCAGGCATGTTTGGGTTGCTCTATTTGTGTTCTCATTCCTGGTCCCAAAGTGAAAAAAAAAAAAAAAAAAATCTTCTATCTTGGCATGCACACAAAGCGATGGTTGCAATGTGTTATGTACTTAATTTTGTCTCCTCAAAATTCATATGCTGAAGTCCTAATTCTCAATGTGACTGTATTTGAAGACAGATCCTTTAAAAATATAATTAATGTTAAATGAAGTCAGTCACGAGAGTGGGGTCCTTAATCCAGTATGACTAGTCCCCTTTAAAAAAATGGAAGAGACAGCAGAAATGCATACTGACAGAGGAAATGTCCTATGAGGACACAGTGAGAAAGCAGCCATTCTGCAAGCCAAGGAGGGAAGCCTCAGGAGAAGTTAAACCTGCTAGCATCTTGATCTTGAATTTCCAGGCTCCAAAATTATGAAGACAAAAAGTTTTGTTGTTTAAGACACCTAGTTTGTGGTGTTTTGTTATGCTAGTTCTAGCAAACCGATTCACAGTACATCTTAATATCTCTATTTAGGACTGGCACACTCTTGACTCCTTCCACACTGTCAAAACAACTCATAATGAGAAACCACATCAGTAAGGCAGGAATATATATAACTTTTGTTGAGACTACAGGGAGGAAGAGTGAATTTTGTGAAATAATCAAAAGCTTCTATTTGAGTTACACATATTTAGTTTCTGGTGCTTCTATATGAAAACCAATTATTCAAACCTAAGAATGATATTCCAAAAGTATCAACCAATCAAAAATACAGCTCAGAGTCTTTTTCTTCAATAATTTCTACATCAGATCTAGAAGACATCCCTTTTGAATTTGAAGTTTAAGAATAACAACAAAAAAAAAAAGGGAAAAAAGAAGAAAGAAAAGAAATAGGAAAAAGTAAAGAAAAAAAGAGAGAAAAAGAAAGATGTGCAATACAATGGTTGTGAAACAGGGTACTGTTCCAGAAGGAGAAGAGATAAAAATCACACAGCTGAAATCTGTAGAAATTCTGAATTCTTTTGATTAGGCCCTAATACTGTTCCTTGACAGTAGCTTGCCAGGATATTATTCTTTATGGGTTTGGGCTCCATCCTCTGAACATTTCTGTTTTATTATATTACTTCAACATATTTGCAAATGTGCTAGAGAATATTCATTCTTTGCTCACCGAGCAACTTTTTCAGTTTGATTCTGTCCATAAAGTACTGAATGCGCAAAAGCAAATTTCCGTCACAAATTGTCAGTCTTACTTAATCTAAGATTGTGATTTTGGTCATCCATCTGTCTCAAAATGTAATTATTTTTTCCTTATTTATTATAATTTGCTGTTTTATTAATCCCAGTCACACCATAAGCATAATTCTTTTCAGTAAATGTTCTCCTCACTTGAATACAGATTCTTTAAACATAGAAGATATTAGTGTTAGCATGTCCTCAATTCCTTTTACTTGAGCTTTATTTAAAAAAAGAATATATCTCTTTGGGAAACAAATCAATACAATCAGAGGTGTCTTAATATAGTAGTTCTTAATATAACATGTGATGTTTGTTCTGAGAGTTTATCTTTCAAATCTCAGAATTTCTGGATTCCTGATTTTCTCTTTTATCACTTCTCTATCAAATACTAAATTTTTCAGCTTCTGCAGTTTTATATTATTTATAAAAATAAAAAAATCATGGCTTACAATAACAAACATTATTAGTATGAGCTCACTGACCTTGCTGCTGATTGGAGACACCCTTCTCTGAGTATCATGTTGGGTCCAGATGTGGTCCCTAGACCTCCTTGATTCTACAGGTAAGCTGAAGAACCATCTGCTATATGGCACCTTTTGCTCTCATGGTAGAGGGCAGTGATGAATAAACACTTCCAGCCTTCTTAAAATTCTACTGAATTAGGCAGACAATCATTTCCACACAATGTCACAGGCCAAAGCAAATCACATAGCCAAGCTTAACATCAATGGATTGGAAATCATACTCCTCACATGACGGGAGGGTGCAGTGAATGTTAACTAAACAAGAACAAAGATCTTGTGTATAAAGGTCTTCAGTCATTGAAAACTTAGCGAAAGTCTTCAAACTAGATTAAGAAAAGAAAGCACTCAGACGTATTCTATTTTAAGTGAAAATGTTAAAGGATTAGTCACAAAGTTAAATCTGAAAAGATAAAAAAGAGACATTTAGACTAATAATAAGAAAATAGTATTGCCTGTATAAAGACCCATGCACAAGTATGTTTATTGTGACACTACTCTCAATAGCAAAGATTTGGAACCAACTCAAATGTCCATCAGTGACAGACTGGATTTAGAAAATGTGGCACATATACACCATGGAATACTATACAGACACAAAAAAGGATGAGTTCATGTCCTTTGCAAGGACATGGATGAAGCTGGAAACCAAAATTCTCAGCAACCTCTCTCAAGGACAGAAAACCAAACACCGCATGTTCTCACTCATAGGTGGGAATTGAACAATGAGAACACATGGACACAGGGTGGGGAACATCACACACTGAGGCCTGTTGGTGGGTGGCTGGCTGAGGGAAGGTTAGCATTAGGAGAAATACCTAATGTAAATGATGAGTTTATGGGTGCAGCAAACAAACATGGCACATGTATACCTATGTAACAAACCTACACGTTGTACACATGTACCCTAGATGTTAAAGTATAGTAAATATATATATATATATATATATATATATATATATATATATGAAAATAGAATCGGAAGAGTTAATTAATATCAAGTAACATAGACTTTATGGCAAAAAATATTATTTAAAATGAAGACAGTCACTCTATGATGAGAGTTTTGTTTTCTAAGGAAATGTTATATTTTACCTGTATGCTACTAATAAAATGCCTCAAAATATGGAGAAAATAAATTGATAAAATAGAACAAGTAAATAGATAAACCCACCATCATAGCTTGATAACATTGATAATATTGACATGTCAGTTAGTGATTGACATAATTTAGATTTTTGTCCCCTCCAAATCTCATGTCAAAATGTAATCCCCAGTGTTGGAAGTGGAGCTGCCGGGAGGTATTTTCATCTTGGGGTCATGTCCTTAATGAATGCGTTAGTGCCATCCTCTTTATGATAAGTGAGTTCTGTCTTTGAGTTCCTGTGATATCTGGATGTTTATAAGTATGTCGTACCTCTCCCCTTTCTCTCTTGCTCCCGCTGTCACCATGTGACACCATTGGTGCCCCTCTGCCTTCCACAATTATTATAAGCCTCTGCACGCCCTCCCGAGAAGCAGATGCTGGCATCATGCTTCTTGTACTGTCTGAAGAACTGTGACTCAATTAAACTTATTTTCTTTATTAATTTCCCAGACTCAAGTATTTCTTCATAGCAATGCAAGAATGGTCTCATACAATAATAGATCAAAGATAATGACAACAAAGTAAAATAGCAAGAATAGCTCTCCCTATTTTTTCATTCCCTTTCATTTCCACTCTGAAAAATTAAGTCTGAAGACATTATTTGAGAGAGAGTAACAGAGGAATCTGTGTCCAAAACAGAGGATAAATATATCATAAGCCAGAACAGGGTGTGAAATCCTGACCAAGGTTAGTAGAGTATGCATGATGGGCAGTCCAGCACAAGGTGTAAAAATCTAGGGTGAGGAGAGCATCTACAAAAGAGGATGCCTCTGTGCATAGAATCCAACTGGCATGAGGATGACATATCTAAGGAAAGGCACCCTGATGCATCATAAAATCTATTAAGTGCAGTGAGAAGTGTGTCCACATGGAAGGCCATTGTGATTGGGTATTAGAACCCGAGAAGAATTAGGAGCTTATTTCCTTATAAAGTCTTCTAAGTGTAGTGTATTAGAGTACAAGTGGGTTAATGAGGCTGTACTAGCCTGGCTCTGGATATGTTTCAGAGTGAGAAGAGCACCTGCTTGAGGGTAGCAACATCTATTAAAGGGCAAAGATGGCAAGCCAATGAGTGATTCAAAAGCACAGTGAAGTGAGGAGAGAATGGCAAGAGATTGAGTACACACAAGGGAACTGATTGAGTTTGTAAATGAGTAAGAATGTGGGGAGCAAGGGAGTGCAAATATGGAAAGCATGATCGCTAGAAAAATCCCTGTGGCATTGGATTGAACTTACAAATAGATATGGAAATAAATATGGTTTTAAATTGGTATGCTTATGGCAGTGTGTATAAATATTAATAATTAATTAAAATTAAATATTTAATTTTATCTCATGAAAGTCTCATTTTAAGTATTCAATAATAATGTGTGGTTAGTAGTGAGTTAGTAGTGTATTGAACAGCATAGAATGTAAATAGAAATAAATATAGATAGAGTGTGTGTGTTTGTGTGTCTGTATATGTGTATACACATGCAGGAAACACACACATAGCTCATTCCTAAAAATACACCCAAGTACCCCAGCAGAGCTGTATTTATTTATGTACTTTACCAGTCAAGATTCGGTCAGGAGACATAAACCACATAGTGATTTGAACAGAGGAGAATTAATATAAAGTAACAAATAAAATTCTAAATAATCCCTTAGAGCTGGGGTGGAGTGCCCAAAAAGGAATAAATTTGGAAAGGAGAATGTGGAGTCTCCAAGGTTGGAATTCAGATCTTGTTGAAAATGATAGGATTAGAGTTCACTGAATGCTGGAGAAACTCAGCCTGTTGCCCTTGAGCAAAAGCTGGCACTGTATTGTACACTTAAAAATTGACTAAGAGGGAAGATCTCATGTTAAGTGTTTTTACCAATATAAAATTTAAATAAAATAATTAAAAAATTGTATTGGACAGCAGTAATGTAAATAAACATATAAATGTTTGTGTGCATGTGTGCCCATAGATATTTTTTCTTAATTTTATTCAATAAGAGGACCTGAGAGCAGTGACAATTTAGTAACAATGGACACATTTGGGATATAGAACTTGATTTCAAAATGTTTTTCTCCACTTAAAGTAACAAGGACTTTTTGGTAAAATATCTGATTTGAAGACTGGGCAGAGAAAACCCTTTTCCTAGAATATTCTTTTTGCAAAATATCAAGGCAGTACTCAAAGAATGAAGGGAAACATCAAAAAGACACAGAAACCAGGCTGTGCATGGTGACTTATGCCTGTAATTCCAGCACTCTGGGAGGCTGAGGCAGGCAGATCACTTGAGGTCAGGGGTTTGAGACCAGCCTGGCCAACATGCGGAAACTTCATCTCTACTAAAAATACAAAAATTAATAGGGCGGTGGTGGGCATTTGTAGTCCCAGCTACTCGGGAGGCTGAGATGGGAGGATCATTTCAGCCTAGGAGATAGAGGCTGCAGTGAGCCAAGATAACCCCACTGCACTCCACCCTAGGCGACAGAGTGAGATTCTATCTCAAAATAACAACAACAACACGGAAACCAGCTTTAAGGGACCCTCACTCGCAAAATCAGAACACTTTCACCAGGGGAAAAAAAATGTTAGTAACAAATTGTAAGACATTACAAATAATAGAAAACATTGAGTTCATAAATAAATAAATTTTAATGATGAACGTAGTATATTACATAGTTTCAGTATTAGCCATTAATGGCAAAGGGGAAGAGAACAATTTTAGAATGGAGAAGATTGGCCAACTTACCTTAATCAAATAATCGGAGTTAACATCACTAATAGTGTTTCTAATAGAAAAAGTGTGGCCACTAGTGTGTGTAAAATAATAGCATATAATTAGAAAAAAATCATTTCTATGATATTCCACTAAATATGCATGCCTAAAAGTAATTATGAAGAAGAATTTGACAATCTAAATCCAAGAACTTGTAAAAATATCTGACCTATAATCTTCAAAACTTCCAAGATTGTAAAAATTAAAGTTAAAAAAGTTAAGTTTTTTTAAGATAGATTATATAGAAATAGAAATATTAAATAAAAACTATACATGGCTCTAGTCTGGAATATTCTCCCTTAAAGATATTACTGGAAAACTAGGCAAAGTATGAGTTATAGATAAGGATTATATGGTAGTAATTTACTAATAATTTTCTGACTTTGACAGCTGCATTTCAGTTATACAGAAAAATGTACTTATCTATAGGAAATATATTCTAAGGTATTTGAAGGCAATGAGGAATTTTCTTGATATTTAATACATGTAAACATAATAGGATTTTTTGACCTAAATTTTTATGGAAGTACACATTACATGATTGTAGTATTTTATTCTCCAGAATACTCATGAACATCTGTTGTGAGGTAATCTTTTTAAATAAGATTATGGGAGTACCAACAGATGTGGCTTTCTAAAGTCTGTATAAGACTTTCAAGCATATCTTGCCAATTTATCCCCATGTTAGGATGAATACAACTTTTATGGAATTAGGGCAAAATTTGTATGAATAGGGTGAAGATGCATTTAATAAAAGAAACTTTTTTTTTTTTCTGCTAATTGAACCATCTGTGCTCTTGACTGGCTATTTTGATCTTCATTGTCAAAGAGCCATCTAGCCTTATTATCAAGAACTTACTTATAATAAAATCCATTTAACTAGCTTTTACAAATTAATGAATAATCACTATAGACTTGGAATACATTCTTCTTTTTCTATATACAACTGAGTATTAACAAAATGATTTGGATAAATACACTTGCACTAATTTTGATTAAGCAGTTTAAATTTGTATACATTTTTTTTGACCTCACAAAGTTCTTTATTGATTTAAAATCATAATAATTTAACTGTCAGTTAATCAGAAATGGAAAACATAAACCCTGAAAACATGACAATTTCAACATTTTTTGATTCATGCTTTAGCTTATGTAATCCTATATGCATGATCATATAATAAACATTGTGATTTATAAAAGAGCAGCAACTGAGTATAACCTTAAATATCATTTTTTTACCCATCTAATATTATCATAAGTGCCTTATTTGCTAGGCCAGGGATATATATTAGTGGACAATACAGACAAAATACTTACCCATAAGCCCTCCGTGCTATAAAGGGAGTAGATAGTATGTGTGCCTACACATAAACTCACACACACATCCAAATACATAACACATAAATACCACTCAAAGTATCATTTTCTATGAAGAAAATTCAAAGGGTCATAGTAACTCTACATTAAACAGAGTTATCAAAAAAGTTTTCTTTGAATAACTGTGTCTATTAAACCTCTTTCCTTTATTAGTTATCCAGTCTCTAGCAGTTATTTATAGCAGCATGAGAACCGTCTAATACAGTAAATTGGTTCCATGAGTTGGTAGGTGGGGGGCTGCTATAAGGATATACAAAAATGTGGAAGCTACTTTGAAACCGGGTAGCAGGCAAAGGCTGGAGCACTTTAGAGGACTCAGAAGAAAACAGGAAAATATAGTAAAGTTTGGAACTTCCTGGAGACTTGGAGGACTCAGAAGACAGGAAGACGTAGGAAAGTTAAGAACTTCCTGGAGACTTGTTGAATGGCTTTGACCAAAATGCTGATAGTGATATGGACAATGAAGTCCAGGTTGAGGTGGTTTCAGACGAAGATAAGGAAATTGGAGAAAAGGTGTTGGGAACTGGAGAAAAGGTGACTCTTGTTGTGCTTTAGCAAAGTGACTGGTGGCTTTTTGCCCCTGCCCTAGAGATCTGTGAAATTTTGACCTTGAGAGACACGATTTGGAGTATCTGGCAGAAGAAATTTGTAAGCGGCAAAGCATTCAAAAGGAAGCAGAACATAAGAGTTTGGAAAATTTGCAGCCTGATGATGCAGATAGAAAACAAAAACCTATTTTCTCGAAAGAAATTCAAGTCAGCTGCAGAAATTTAGGTAAGTAACAAAGAACCCGAATGTTAATAACCAAGACAGTGGGGAAAATATCTCCAGGGCATGTCAGAGACCTTCGCAGTAGCCACTACTATCACAGACTCATAGTTCTAAAAGAAAAAAGGTATTTCATGGGCCAAGCCCAGGACCCCCCACTGTGTGTAGCCTGTGGACTTGGTGTCCTGACTCCCAACCACTCCACCCATGGCTAAAAGGGACCGTGGTATAGCCCAGGCCATGACTTCAGAGCATGTAAGCCCCAAGACTTGGCAGCTTCCACATGGTGTTGAGCCTGCGAATACAAAGAAGTCAGGAATTAAGATTTGAAAACCTCTCCTATATTTCAGAGGATGTATGAAAACACCTAAATGTCCAGGCAGAAGTTTGCTACAGGGGCAGATCCCTTACGGAGAACCCCTGCTAGGGCAGTGCAGAAAAGAAATGTGGGTTTGGAGTCCCCACACAGAGTCCCTACTTTTCAGGGTCCCCACACAGAGCTCCACTAGAGCACCCAGTGGAGCTGTGAGATGGCCACTGTCATCCAGACCCCAGAATGGTAGCTGCAGCTAGCATCATGTGCCTGGAAAGGCCACAGACACTCAATGCCAGCCTGTGAAAACAGTGGGAAGTGGCTGTACCCTGCAAAGCCGCAGGGGTGGAGCTGCCCTAGGCTATGGAAGCCTACACACATCAGGGTGACCTGAATGTGAGACATGGAGTCAAACGTGATTCTTTTGAAAATTGAAGGTTTAATGACTGACTGCCTTATTAGATTTCCAACTTGCATGTGGACTATAGCCTCTTTGTTTTGGCCAATTTCTCCCATTTGAAACTGGTGTATTTACCCAATGCATGTACATCGATCATATATAGGAAGTAGTTATCTTGCTTTTGATTTTACAGTCTCATAGGTGAAAGGGACTTGCTTTGTCTCAGATGAAACTTCGGACTTGGACTTTTGGGTTAATGCTGAAATGAGCTAAGACTTTGTGAGATTGTTGGAAAGGCATGATTGTGTTTTGAAATGTAAGAATATGAGATTTGGGAGGGGCCAGGAGGGAATGATATGGTTTGGTTGTCTCCCCACCCAAATCTCATCTTGAATTGTAGTTCCCATAATCCCCATGTGTCGTGGGAAGTACCCAGCGTGGGGTAATTGCATCGTGGGTTGATGGCTTTATAAAGGACTTTTCTCTATTTGTTCAACTCTCATTCTCTCTCCTGCCACCTTGTAAAGGGGTACCTTGTGCCATAATTGAAGTTTCCTGAGGCCTCCTCAGCCATGTGAAACCATGAATCAATTAAACCTCTTTCCTTTATAAATTACCCAGTCTAGGGCAATTCTTTTTATCAGCATGAGAACAAACTAACACAAATAATTTTTTTTTCCAAAAATGCACTTAATATCACAAATGCATATTTTTGTACACATGTGGGAGGGAAAATAAGCTAAACTATAGAAAGATATTAGAGAAAGAAAACAAAAGAGAAACATGGAGAGAGAGGAATAAAGCAAAGCAAAGGAAGCCAGGTAGAAAATAAATTTCAATATCAGAGAACTTGGAACATTTATCAAAACATAACAATAATATACTGAATATATTGTTAAATATATATTCTCCTAAACAAAGTAAGTAAGTATTTACAATAAAAATTATTTAAAGTGACTAATATTAACAGACATTAATGAATGAAATTACACACATATAAACTGAATAATCTCAATACTTTCTGAAACAAATTTGGACCAGCAAATATTAAAATATCCTCCATGTCAACACATTTCTACCTAAAAGTCAAATTAAGCCCTTTCTTGTGACTTAAAAAGAGGCTGGAGAAAAGAGTACATAGACATTCTTTAATGTAAGCTGCTTTTCTCAGAATTATTAAGCCTTGGAGTATATTCAAGTTCAGCTGACAGTGTCATATTTTATAAAACACAATTAAGGGTTCTAAGAGTCTTCATGTAACAAAAGACAATAATTGGTATTATGGGGGCTTTAGTTCTATTCTTGATGTAATAATCAAATAATTTTAGAAATTTCAATGCTGTCTTACTAGAGACACAAATGATTTTTTTTTATTTACCTCATTTGACTCCAATAATCACATCATACAACTTCCATAGTGCTACACAGTATTGAGCCCATCAACAATTTTGATAACTGGCCAAATAACTCATCCTTTTTTGGCTGCCTTCTCTTCTCTGTGTCACTTCTTCACAACCCTGGTAATTGTTTGTTTGTTTGTTTTCTGTGGCTCCCAGATAACTGATCTAGATTTAAATACTTGAGTTACAGTCTCCTTCTGGGAAAACCCTAATAATATTTTTTTTTACTAGAAATAGGCCCAGGAAAAAAAAACATTCATGGAGAGATTCTGGAATTAAATTATTTGCCAGCAAAATAACAATAAAACCACCTTCTGGTGGTGAATGGATAGTTAGAAACGTAATATGCTGTAGCATTACAGTAACTAAGGTTCCTACATATGTGAAATTAGGATGGGATACAGATAAAAGGAGTTGTGCTGACCTAGGCAATCCTTCTTCCACTTGTGAAAATAGTGGAAATAATAGTTGTGGGGATGCTAGTGTTGATGGGTTAGTTTTTGTTAAGCATCGTCAATGCACTCAGGAAGAAAATGAGAGGCTTGAGCCAGGCAACCCCAAAGTCAGTAAATTATGTGAAAACCAGAAGGTCTATGAAAGCCACAATCCCTTATGAGAAGATTTAAAGATAAGCACGTAACTATTGTCTGAAACAAGGCACAGGACTTGATTTTCTGAAAGAAGAATTGCAGAGAAGGTTTTTTCAAAGCTCTGGCAATTTTCCCACATTAAACCCATAGCTTTAAGAGACTGAGAGATCCTGACACCTGGAATAGAGACATCTAGTATATGTGCTTGAGAACTTGGATCTCTCAATAGTGTTACATTAGTAGAGAAGCCGTTCATCTCTTGATAATATGCAAAAGCTTCAACTGAAACACATTCCTCTAATAATGATATGTGTCCTCCTCAAAATTGGCCCTCACATTCCGTAAGGTGCTTTAGGTTAATAGCTAGGATCTAGTCTTAACATTGCTTATTTCTGCAATCATTATACTACTTCAGGGGGAAAGAAATTAACCTGCAAAATACTACAAGTCTAGCCTAATATATTCATATAAAAAGAAGAAATATGTAATTGGAAATGGATTTTGAAAAACTGGAGTGAAGGGGAAATGCAAAATATATAATTGAAAGAAAGTTACTTATATGAATCATCCTTTTGTAACATAACATTTAGCATCCTTACGCTGGTCTTAATATAATGCTTGGGTGGTTCCTTAAATGAATTTGTCTGAATGTAAACAAAACAAAGGCAAAAAAATAAATACACACACAAAAAAACATGGTTTACAGTAAATGAGGTGCAAATGCAAAATATGCAAGCTATTGAGGACTGGGTTAAAGTCTGCTTAGCCCCATGTTAAAAAAATAATAAAATAAAATAAAAAGACATATTACATAAACCTAGATAAATGATTGGTTATCTCCATTCTCTTGGAAGGCCCAGAGGATATTTCTTTCTCTAAATTAATAAGTAGTGTACTAATGAGAATGTTCCTGGTATCCTTAAAAAAGTCGTAATTTTTTGTCCTTTTGAGATTACAATTGATGACAGGAGAAGTTGTTATGAAACTGGGTTACTAAGCATTAATAGGGACAGTAAGATTTTAGAAAGCAGAAGCCAGGTGGCAGGATTTGACAGTAACTTCTACTAGTAAGAAAGCTGAATGATTCACAGAAGTTTATAGGGAATGATTAATAGACCATGAAGTTCCTAGGGATGATGTTGAGGAGCAGTCAGTAAGGGTATTCCTTGAGCTATATAACAAAATGCACTGAAGGGCTAATTAACCCAAGTTTACTTTCAGCTACCTGGAAAATTAACAACTCCACTCAGTTTACAAATCTCAATACTAAAGCAAATGAACTGAAGAAACGTCTCAGTCACCTTGAGGGAAATCAACAAAACAACACAACTATATATAGTGGAACTTCCCTCAATTATTTATTCTCTAAAGGTGCCCATAGCCACTTATCAGAATAACTATTTGCTAAGGAAAAACAATGCCCAGAACAAAGCTGACAAAGACAACGGGAGAACAAAAACATTGTTATATTACGTTAACGTGGGGATATGCGGAAGCTAGGTGATAAATCCACCTCTCACTAGTTGGCCCATGTCCCCAGACTGTGCTTATTCACTCACTAGTCTAAGGTCATAATCAGGATGGATATATTTAACAAGGAGCCAAACCCTCTCATTAGCCCCCTGAGATGAGGAAAAGAGCCATTGTGGTAGGAAATATCAAACGGAAGCTCCTGAAACTTTCCTGCCCCTGTCTAGGTTGAGAAATCAGAAGTAACATTTCAACTTAGGTGAAATGACAGAGATAAGTGCCACTCTTAAAACATTCAATAATTAAGGATTGATGTACTCTTTTTCAACTCACCAGTCTCTGTAACAATCATATGGATTATAGTGACTGTCAAAGGAGTACTATGACCTTACACAAGTATACTATCAATTGCTGTTGCTTTAACGGAAGTGATATTTGACTAGAACAGATTAGTACAGATTTTGCAGCTATCTGTCTGAAAAAACTCATGTAATAATGTTCACTAGACATTAGAGTAATAACAGTAAATGCTTTGATAACCCTAGTTAGACCTATAATGCCACCGATGTGACACTGTAAAATGCAAAGATTTAGGAAACTGAAACATAAATGTAATTTTAAGGGTTCAGCGCTATTGGACATAACTGCATATTCTCTACAAGTTAAAGGATGTATTGTTGCACCTTGCCATTGTCACCACCAAGAAAGAGGTGGAACACTTGGTAGACTCCTTTGAAGTTTGCATATAGCAAATATTGTTTTGACAGTAGTCTCAGGAGACTTGGAAACTGCCAGTTTTGAGTAGGGCTGGAACAAGGAAGAACTGTAGAAGATCCAGAATTCAATGCAAATGGCTTTGCTATTTGGTCCACCTGATCTCATAGGTCATATGGTGATAAAGATAATGGCTGCAAATAAGGATTACAAGGAGTTTCTGGCAAACCCCTATAGAAGAGTCACATTTCGGTCACCTAGGATTCTAAAAAATAGATCATATTGGATCAGGTGTGGTGGTTCATTCCTGTAATCCCAGCAATTTGTGAGGCTGAGGCAGGTAGATTGCTGGAGCTCAGGAGTTTGAGACTAGACTGGGCAACAGAGTGAGGTCCCATCTCTACAAAAAACAAACAAACAAAAATTAGCTGGGAGGCTAAGTGAGAGGATCGCTTGAGTCTGGGAAGTGGAGGCTGCAGTGAGTCAAGATGGCACCACAGCACTTCACCCTGAGTGACAGAGCCAGATTCTGTCCAAAAAAAAAAAAAAAAAAAAAAAAAAAAAAAAAAAAAAAACATGTAAGCTGCATTAGAAGTCTGTTCATCATTCAAAAATATAAATGTCAGATGCTCTTTCAACTGGTAGAGACTGAGTTCCTAACTATGATATATCTAGTTGACTGTGCAACTGGTGCTACTCATCAAGAGATGGGTATTGTTAATTCCTAGCTTATAATATCAGACATCCCTAGAAGCAATTTATCATTTAATGTAAATGACATACTAAGACTAGTCACAAAAGACCTGTAGGACCTAGATAATGTGTAGCAGTAGAAACAGAAAACATGAGTGAAAGTGAATGGTTTGGTATAGGAGCAAATTGAAGAGCACAAACAAGCTACATTATTAAGTGACCCGGACTTATATCCCCTAACTTTAATTTTCTGATGTTCCCTGATCAAGTTACACCAATTTCTGTGGTTTTAATATAGTCATCTGTTGCTGAAAAAAAAACGACGTTTCAGTCAAGGGTGGGTTGACTCAATATATCAATATGAGTGAAATTAAACTGCTGTTACTTTATAGAACCCCTTGAGGAATCCCTGAAAGTTTTGGTGAGGGCGAACATGCTGTTGAGAGAATTTAGAGGACAGATAAATAGTATGAAGATAAATCTGTGGGAGTAAACCCCACATTTATGCATCCTTGTTTCTTAGGTCAGTGTCCATCTGAGACATTGTCCATGATGTCGGTGTCCATGACAGAAGGAGGAACTAAGCAACCTAGGAATGACTTCTGAGTTCAACCAGACTTTTTCCCTGTTTATCCCAGGGCTTGCCACTGTTTACTATTCATGAAATAGTAAACCTTAGTGGTAGAGACGGAGAATCTGTGTGATTTCTAAAATGTGGGCACTCCAAATTCACCACCTTGTTGGCACTGAGATTATGCTTCCTCTGGGCTGCTTTTAGCTAAGAAACTGACCTCCATAGAGATACGAATGGGAGATTCATAGGATGAATGAGTTCCATTAATCTCATGGAAGATGCCTGATTCCTCTTTCAGAGTGAACGAAGAACCGTCCCTGGCCTGGCTACAACAGTGTTGTATTGTGGCACTCTTTCTACTCACTGCTCTGTTCTTCTTCTCATCTTTCAGAGGCATCAGGCCAGCATCACGGTCCGAAGGCTCTCCTCATCTCTTTTGTCTCTTGATCCTTTTTCCTCACAGGGGTTTCACTAGTATATCTCTTTTATGTCTAATACAAATTTGTCATCTGCTTTTTTGAGGCATGCAAACTAACCCAGTATTAGAGAATTATTTTGAATGTCAGATAATTACAGTGGTAAGCGCTGAGTGTAAAAATGAAAGGTTACTCACACTATCATGGGGAGAGAAAAGCTGAAGACAAATAAAGCATTTGACACATGCCCGAGGCTAGAATTGAATTGTATGCTAACTTGGTTTTTCAGAGGCCACATGTTTTAAGTAAATATTTTATTTTAAATCAGATTCAATTTACAGAAAGTTTGAGATGATAGTAAATTTCCATATACCCTATAACCTGTTTCTCCTATTAATCTTTGCTTATCCATTCCAATCAACTCCTCATTTTATCTCCAAGGGTGTGATCTTTCTGAATTTCAGATATGGCAGTCTTTTCCTCGCTTAAAATATTTCAGTTACATCCCTTCTGTTATCGTTGGAATAAAACCTAAAATCTAGCATTGTTTTGAGAGTCTGTCTGGTCTGGCCACCCACAGTTTTTCTAATTTCAATCATAATTAAAGCTCTTCTAATTGTCTGTGTATGCTAACCATTCTTCCTTTCCTCAGTGAGGAAGCCTTGCCACTTTGATATTCCATAGTTTTGTTTACAATTTATGTTTGCTTTTTGTATCTTTTGCCTAAATGATTTTGTTGCATTGTCCTCAATCAAGTCTCACTTCCTGCTTTATCTAAATTATCATTTACCTAGGTAATTACTGCGGTAATATTAGATGGCAAATCGGCACAATGTCCTCAAAAAATACTCTGAGAGTTGTTTGTGTTACCAATGTTATTTGCACTTTCCATGTCTCCTCAGTTTTTTAATAGCCCTTTAAATGTATGTATCCAACACTTGATTCTGAGATATATGATAGCAGATTTAGCTTGCTTCTAGTACATATCCCAATGTCTAGCAACTGGTGGGACATTTGTCAAAGCACACATAAGGCAGAAAAAGAAAAAAAGAAGGAGAGAGAGATGTAACAAAGGAAAGAAAAAAAAAAAGAAGGAAGGAAGAAAGGGAGGGACAAAGGAAGCTATTTCAGGCTACTTAAGCAATATAAGAAAAATATACCAGTTGTATTAATGTTATTTATATATTAAGAATCAAGTCTGCAAACAGTGACAAAATTTTGCACCCCTGTTTGCACTTGAGGGAAAGTTATTTTGGCATACTTTTTTTTGTTTGTTTGTTCGTTTTCCTTTTAGACAGGGTTTCACTCTTGTTGCCCAGGCTGGAGTGAAATGGCACGATCTTGGCTCACCGCAACCTCTACCTCCGGGGTTCAAGCAATTCTCCTGCCTCAGCCTCCTAAGACACAGTCAGCTAATTTTTTTTTTTTGTATTTTTAGTTGAGATGGAGTTTCATCATCTTGGTCAGGCTAGTCTTGAACTCCTGACCTCGTGATCCACCTCCCTAGGCCTTACAAAGTGATGGGATTACAGGTGAGAGCCACCATGCCCAGCCAGGCACATATTCTAACGTCAAAAATTTACAGAACAATTGGGTGAAAAACTTGAATGTATAATGAATCATTTTTTCTTTCCAGATTACTCCGTAAGAGTAATTAGATTTCTGAGAAGTCAAATTTTTTTTATATATAAATGAAGTAATAAATTTCTTTGACTCCAAGGCCTAATATTTTTCCACAATTTCACTAGAATCCTGTATAAACATCATCTGTTTAAAAGTTCCTTGAAAATGTAGAAATTCTTAACAATCATATTAATTATTTTAATGTTAAGTATTTAGATATTTAATTTTCTAATGCTATAGTGAATTTTTCAAAATATCAATGTGTTTATCTTATTTGAAAATGGAACTATGATATAACTTATATTTCCTAAATCTAAACTTTTTTTACTGATTTTTACTGTGTTCTTATTTTGGTTTCATTTGTATTTTAGAAAAGTATAAAATTTACCTAGTTACATGTCATATTTGCTTTATACTTTGGAAGTCGTTCTAGTATTCCCCTGCATTACATTTGTACCCTGCTCACTTTACGAACAATGTTATTTTAGCATGTGTATTTTATAGGGCTGGGTAATAGACTGTGTTTACTAGGAAGCTTACAAATTAAAAAAAAACCCAAACTGGGTTCATTGGCAGTAGTTCACAAACGTTTTATCTCAAGATTCATCGCAATTTCCAATAAAGTTTACTGAGTAAATTTTTGGATAATTTTTTGATGAGTAGCAAAGACACACAAATCTGATTAAAAACATAAAAAATAATTGATTTATAAACACCTTATTTTTAACTTAGGTGATGAATACTCAACAGTTTCACTGTAAAGGTAAGTACATGTCTCTTTCCTTAAAGTGATTGAATCAGCATCTTTGCATCTGGGTCTCAGCTTATGTTGTTATTTGATTGTTTGTTGTGATTTTGTTGTGTTTAAAGTTTACATAGTTATGGTTGATGAAAATCATCTAGCAACAGTGGCAGGGAGAGTGATGTTTTATATAGAATAGATTTTTCCAGTTGTGTGTAAAATGGCATTGGTATTTTGATAGGAATATCATTGAATCTGTAAACTACTTTGGGAAGTATGGCCATTTTAACAATATCGATTCTTCCAATCCATTAGCACATAATTTTTTCCCCTTTATTTGTACTATCTCTAATTTCTTTTTTTTTTTTTTTTTTTTTTTTTTTTTTGAGACGGAGTCTCGCTCTGTCGCCCAGGCTGGAGTGCAGTGGCCGGATCTCGGCTCACTGCAAGCTCCACCTCCCGGGTTTACGCCATTCTCCTGCCTCAGCCTCCCGAGTAGCTGGGACTACAGGTGCCCGCCACCACACCCGGCTAATTTTTTGTGTTTTTCGTAGAGACGGGGTTTCACCGTGTTAGCCAGGGTGGTCTTGATCTCCTGACCTCGTGATCCACCTGTCTCGGCCTCCCAAAGTGCTGGGATTGTAGGCGTGAACCACTGCGCCCGGCCCTTAGTTCATTAACTTTCTAACCTCTTGATGAAGGTATTTAACACTACTTTTTAATCTTAATATTGCTTTATCTGCATTCCTGATGTTTTCGTAAGTTGTGTCTCTATTTTTATTAATGTCAAATATCTTTTTAATTTATCTTAATTTCATTGTTAACCCAAGAGTTATTAAGAAGCAACTTGTTGAATTTTCATGTGTTGTGTAGTTTTGAGAGAACTTCTTGATCTTGATTTCTATTTTTATTGCACCATGTCTGAGAATATGCTTGATACAATTTTATTTTTTTCTGAATTTATTGCAACTTGCTTTATGGCTGAGCATTTGGTCACTCTTGGAATGTTTTGTGTACCAATGAGATAAATGTATCTTCTGTGACTGTTGCATGGAGTACTCTGGGGATAACTATCATGTCTAATTGGTTAAGTGCTGAGTTTACTCCAGACTTTCTTTGTTAGTTTTCTGACTGGATGATTTGTCTAACATCAAGAGTGGGTTTTTAAAACCCCCCACTATTATTGTATGTCTGTTTAAGTTTTTTCACAAGTCAGCAAAAGTTTGTTTTATAAATCGAAGTATGCTTATGTTAGACACATAGTTGAGACAGTTAATATTCTTGTCAAGTTGAAACCTTTAACATTATGTATTGCACTCCTTTGTTCTTCCTGATGGTTTTTGATTTAAACTCTGTTTTATTTGATACAAAAATTGTAACTCTTGTTCTTTTTTTTTTTTTTTTTTCATTTGCCTGTAGGCCATTCTCCATTTGTTTCCATGGAGCCTGTGCATGTGGTTATATATGAGTTGCATCTCTCGAAGATAGCAGACTGTTGGGTCTTGTCTTTTTCCAAGCTTGCAACATTATACCTTTTAAGTAGAGCATTAAGACAATTTATATTCAGGGTTAGTATTGATATACAAGATTTTGTTTGTGCCATTGTGTTGTTGGCTCTTTGTTTTGTAGAATTAATTATGTAGTTGCTTTATTGTGTCTATGGGCTATGTGCTTGGGTGTATTTTATAGGTAACAGGTTTCAATCATTTGTTTACATGTTTAGTACTTTCTCAAGTACCTCTTGAAAGGGTGGTCTGGTGGTAATAAATTTCCTTGGTGCCTACTTGTCTGAGAAGGACTGTATTCTTCTTTTGCTTAAGAAGCTTTATTTGGTGGGGTATGATATTCCTGGTTGAAAATTGTTTTTCTTTATTAATGTTGAAAACAGGCTTCTGATTTCCTCTGGCTGTTATGCTTTTTGCTTATAATAAGACAATGTGCTGAGAAAGTAGGAAAAGACATAAGGGTAGAAAATTTATTCAAAAAATAATAACAGAGAACTTCCTAAACCTAGAGAAAGATATCAATATCTGGTAAAAGAATGTTGTAGAACACCAAGCAGAATTAACCCAAAGAAGACTACGTCAAGGGATTTACTAGTCAAATTCACAAATGTCAAGGATAAAGGGAGATCCTACAAACAAGACAAAAAAATAACATACAATGGAGCTCCAACATATCTGGTGCCAAACTTTTCAGTGCAAACCTTATAGGCCAGGGAAGAGTGGCATGCAATATCAAAGTGCTGAAGAAATAAAAAAAAAAAAATTTTCAAACATGAAGGAGAAATAAATACTGGACCAACAAAAGCTGAAGGAATTCAGCAATACCAGATTCATACTACAATAAATGCTAAAGGGAATACTTCAATCAGAAAGAAAAGGACATTAAGGAACAATAAATAGTCATCTGAAGGTACAAAACTTACTGGGAATAATAAGTACACAGAAAAACACAGAATATTGTAACACTGTAACTATGATGTATAAACTACTCTTATCCTCAGTAGAAATGCCAAACTTTAAACCAATAAAAAAGTAATACATACAACAATTTTTCAAATACAGTCAGCATGGTAAGACATAAATAGAAACAACACAAAAAAATGGCAAAAGTCTTGTCTTATCAATAATAACATTGAATATAAATGAACTAAACTCTCCATCAAAATACATAGACTGGATGAATCTTTGATAAAACAGAACTTACTGATCTGTTGCCTACAAGAAACAAGCTTCACCTATAAAGATATACATAGACTAAAATAAAGGGATGAAGAAAGCAATCCATGACAATGAAAACCAAAAAAGAGCAGGAGTCATTATACTTATATCAGACCAAAAAGATTTCAAGGTAAAAACTATAAGAAGAGACAAAGAAGGTCACTATATATAGAGAAAGGAAGAGGACACAACAATTTTAAACATACATGCACCAAACACAGAAGTACCAACATGTATAGAGGAAATATTATTAGAGCTAAAGAAATAGATAGGCTCCAACACAGTGGTAACTGGAGACTTCAACACTCCACTTCCTGCACTGGACACATCTTCCAGATAGAAAATCAAAAAATAAACATCAGACTTTATCAGCACAATAGAACAAATGAATCTAATACATACATTTCATCCAAGAGCTGCAGAATCCACCTTCTTCGCCTTAGCAAATGGATCACTCTCAAGACTAGACTATATATTAGGTCACAAAACAAGTCTTAAAACATTAAAAAAGTTGAAATAATATCAATCATCTTCTCTGGTCACAATGGAATGTAACTATAAATTAATGAGAGGATTTTGAAAATTATATAAATACACAGAAGTTAAACAATATGCTTCTGAATGATCAGTGAGCCAATGAAGAAATTAAAAACAAAATTGAAAGGTTTCTTGAAACAAATGATAATGGAAGCACAACATAGTAAAACTTACAGGATACTACAAAACAATACTAAGATCAAAGTTTATAGCTTTAAGTGCTTACATCGAAAAAGAGGAAAATGTACAAATAAACAATCTAGTGGTGCATCTTAGAAAACTAGAAAAGCAAAAACAAGTCAAACCACAAAAGAGCAGAAACAAATAAATAATAAAGGAAATAATAAAGGTCAGAACTGAAATAAAGGAAATGGAAATTAAAAAAAATACAAAAGATAAATGAACACAAAGTTGGTTTTTTGAAATGTTAAACAAAATTTACAAACATTCAGACAGACTAAAAACAAAAAATGAGAGAACCAAATATTATGTTGGTGCAAAAGCAGTTGTTGTTTTTGTAATTACTTTTAATGGCCAAAACCACAATAGCTTTTGCATCAACCTATAAATAAATCAGAAATGAAAAAGGAGACATTATAACTGATACAATAGAAATTCAAAAGATCATTAATGACTACTATGAGCCACTGTATGTCTATAAATTGCAAAATCTAGCAGAAATTGACAAATTCCTAAGTAAATACAACCTACCAAGATTAAACAAGAAAGAAAATCAAAACCTGAATAGGCCAATAAAAATAAGATCACAACTGTATTAAAAATTAACCTAGTAAATAAAAGCCTGGATTTTACTACGGAATTCTACCAAACATTTAAAATACCATGCCAATTATCCTCAAACGTTTCCAGAAACAGAGGGGAAGTGATTATTTCCAAACTTATCCTACTAGTCTAGTTTTCACCCTCATACCAAAACAATACAAGGCAACATCAATAATAGAAAACTACAGGTCAATATCTCTGATGAATAGTAATGCAAAACCCTTCAACAAAATTCTAGCAACCTTAATTCAACAATATATTAGAAAGAGCATTCATCCTGAGCAAGTGAGATTTATCTCAGGGATCCAAGGATGGTTCAATATACATAAATTAATCAATGTGATAAACCTTATCAATAAAATGAATAATAAATACAATATAATCATTTCAATGGATTCTGAAAAATAATTTTATAAAATTAAACATCTCTTCATGAGAAAAACCCTGAAAAAACTGGGGGTAGAAGAAACATACATCAACATAACAAAAGTCATATATGACAAACCCACAGCTGTTAATAGTACCATACTGAGTTGGAAGAAAATGAAAGCCTTTCCTCTAAGATCTGGAACACAACAAGAATGCCCACTGTCACCACTGTTATTGAATGTAGCACTGGAAATCTTAGCTAGAACAATCAGAGAAGAGAAAGATATAAAGGGCATCCAAATTGGAAAGAAGAAGTCAAATTAACCTTGTTTCCAGATGATATGATCTTATCTTTGGAAAAACTTAGAGATGTTACAAGAAACTTATTAGACCTAATCAACAAATTTAGTAAAGTTGCAGGGTACAAAACCAACATACAAAATCAGTAGCATTTCTATATGCCAACAGTGAGCAGGGTAAAAATTAATGTAAAAGGTAATCCTATTTACAATGCCACACATAAAATAAAATAAAATAAAAAGAGGTAGAAATTAACCAAAGAAGTGAAAGAGCTCTACAATAAAAACTACTACACTGATGAAAGAAATCAAAGAGAGCATAAAAGTAAAAAATATTCTATGTTCACAGATTGGAAGAATCAAAGTTGTTAAAATGTCTATCCTACTCAAAGCCATCTGCAGGCTCAATGCAATCTCTATCAAAACACCAATGAAATTCTTCACAAAAATGGAAAAAAAAAAATCCTAAAATGTATATGGAACCACAAACAACTCAGAATAGCCAAAGCTATCCTAAACAAAAAGAAACAAAACTGGATATATCACATGACTTAACTTTAAATTATACCCCAGAGCTATAGTAACCAAAAAAACATGACATAGCCACAGACACATAGACAAATAGAATAGAATAGAGAACCCAGAAACAAAATCACATACCTACCATGAACTCATTTTTGACAATGGGCCAAGAACATATACTCAGGAAAAGACAGCCTCTTCAAGAAATGGTGCTGGTAAAACTTAATGATCATATTCAAAAGAACGAAACTAAAACCATTATCTCTTGCCGTATACAAAAATCAATTCAAAATGTATTAAAGACTTAAATCTAAGACCTTAAACTATGAAAATACAGCAAGATAACATTGGGGAAAACATCCAGGACATTGATCTAAGTAAAGATTTCTTAAGCAATAACCCACAAGCACAAGCAGCCAAAGCAAAAATGTGCAAATTGGATTACATCAAGTTAAAAAACTTACTCACAGCAAAGGATACAATCAACAATATGAAGAGACAGCTCACAGAATGAAAGAAAATATTTGCAAACTAGCCATCTGACAAATAATTAATAACTAGAATATATAAGTAGCCCAAGCAACTCTATAGGAGATTATGTAATAATCCAATTAAAAGATGGGTAGACACACAAATGGCAAACAGGCATCTGAAAATGTGCTCAATATCATTGATCATCAGAGAAATGCAAATCAAAATTGTAATGACAAACCATCTCACCCATGTTAAAATGACTTATATCCAAAAACAGGCAATAGCAAATGCTTCAGAGGAGGTTGAGAAAAGGCAACCCTCATACACTGTTGATGTGAATGTAAATTAGTGCAACCACTACGGAGAACAGTTTGGAGGTTCCTCAGGAAACTAAAAATTGGGCTACCATATGATCCAGCAATCCCACTGCTCGGTATATATCAAAACGAAAGGTATTCAGTCGATCAGAAAGATATCTGCACTGTCAATTTTGTTGCAGCAGTGTTTACAACAATTTAGATTTGGAAGCAGCCTGGGTCCATTAATAAACAAATGAATAAAGAAAAAAATGTGGCACATATAAACAATGGAGTACTATTAAGTCATAAAAAAGAATGAGATCCAGTCATTTGCAACAACATGAATGGAACTTCAGACCATTATGTGAAGTTAAATAAGTCATGCACAGAAAGACAAATATTGCATATTTTCACTTATTTGTGGGATCTAAAAATCAGAACAATTGAAATCATAAATAGTAGAAGAATGGTTACCAGAAGCTGGGAAAGGGAGTGAGGGGCTTGGGTGACGGCTGGTGTAATGAATGTGTACAAAACATATTTAGAAAGAATACATAAGACTTACTGTTGGATCCCACAACAGGGTGACTATAGTCAACAATAACTGTACATTTTGAAATAATTTAATAATTTAAAAAGTGTAATTGAATCATTTGATACTCAACGGATAAATGCTTGAGGTAATGGATACCCCCATCTTCATGATGTGCTTGTTTCACTTTACATGCCTGTACCAAAGCATCTCATGTGCCCCATAAATATGTATACACAGCATGTATGCACAAAAATTAAAGGCAAAAAATAAAATAAACTACTAATTTTTTAAAGTTCATTTTGTGTTCTTTACTTAATTTGTTAACCAGTTCTAATAGTTTATTGGTAGTCTTTAGGTTTTTCTAACTATAAGATTATATTGTCTGCGAACAAGAATAATTTGACTTATTCCTTTCAAACTTGGATGTCCTTTACTTCTTTTTCTTATCTGGTTGCTCCTGCTAGGACTTTCAGTAGTATGTTGAATAAAGGTAGTGAAAGAGGGCATCCTTGTCTTGTTCAAGATCTTGTAAGAAACCCTTTTAATTTTGCTCCATTCAATACAATACTAGCTGTGGGTTTGTTATGTATGGTATTTTTGAGAGTTTTTGACATAAAGCGATGTGGAATTTTATAAAATTATTTTAGGGCATCTATTGAAATAATATGATGTATTTTTCTTCATTCTGTTGATATGATCTATCACATTTATTAATTTGTATTTATTGAAACATTCTTGTATCCCTGGGATAAATCTCACTTGACCATGATGAATGATCTTTTAATGTGCTGTTAAATTTGGTTTGTTAGCATTTTGATGAGGATTTTTGCATCTGTGATCATCAAAGATATTAACCTGTAATTTATTCTATGGAATACAACACAAACAGTACTAAGAGTCATGTATATAGCAATAAATGCCTACACTGAAAATGTAGAACGACTTCAAATAAACAACCCAACAATGCCTCTCCAAGGCCTAAAAAAGTAAATCCCACTAAAGTCAAAATTCGTAGAAGAAATAATAAAAATCAGAGCTGAAATAAATGAAATTGAGACTAAACATATATATAAAAGATTAACAAAATGGCAAGTTGATTTTTTTAATAAATAAACAAAATTGACAAACTTTGGCCAGACTAACTGAAAAAAATTGAGAAAACTAAAATAAATAAAATCAGATATGCAAAATCAGACATTATCACTGATACCACAAAAATTCAAAGGATCATTCAAGACTGTTATGAACAACTACATGCCAATAAATTGGAAAACCTAGAAGGAATGGTAAATTCTAAGACATACAAACCAAGATTGAAACATGGAAAAGTCCAAAACTTGGATAGACCAATAACTTGTGGTCAGATAGAAGCAGTAATAAAATATCTCCTATCAAAGAAAAGCCCGGAACAGGATTACCTCCCTATTGAATTATCTGAAACATTTAAAGAAACAAATCTGCACATTGTGCACATGTACCCTAGAACTTAAAGTATTAAAAAAAAAAAAAAAGAATAACTGGCACAAATCCTACTCACAGTATTTTTAAAAATTAATGAGGACTTAATATTTTCATACTCACACTACAAGATCAATATCACCTGACTGACTTAATATTTTTACAAAACAGGGAAGCTCAATGAATTAAAGAATACAGTGGGCTCATTGCAGTGGCTCATGCCTATAATCCCAGCACTTTTGGTGGCTGAAGCGGGCAGATCACTTGAGGTCAGGATTTTTGAGACCAGCCTGGCCAACATGGTGAAACCCCATCCCTACTAAAAGTACAAAAATTTTCTGGGTGTGGTATCATGTACCTGTAATCCTAGGTACTGGGGAGGATGAGGCAGGAGAATTACTTGAACCTGGGAGGCAGAGGTTGCATTGAGCCAAGTTCACGCCACTGCACTCTAGCACTCCAACCTGGGCCACAGAGTGAGACTCCATCTCAAAAAAAGAAAAAAAAAAAAAAAGAGTGAAAAATGTGTGTGTATACATACACGCACACACATTCGCATACACATACGTTCCCACACATGCCCATGCACACATACAGGCACAACATCCACATGTATAGAATATAACAGGTAAAACTATGTTTATATACTCTACTATTCCAATGCCAAATAACTTAGATTAATATTGCTATATGGGCTGGGCAAGGTGGCTCAAGTCTGTAATTCCAGCATTTTGGGAGGCTGAGGTGGGTAAATATCCTGAGGTCAGGAGTTCAAGACCAGGCTGGCCTGCATGGTAAACCCTGTCTAATAAAATTATAGAAATTAGCCAGGCATGGTGGCACATGCCTACAGTCTCAGCCACTCAGGGAACTGAGGCACAAGCATTGCTTGAACTGGTAGGCAGGAGTTGCAGTGAGCTGAGATCATGCCACTGCATTCCAGCCTTAGCAATAGAGCAAGACTCCGTCTTTAACAAGAACAACAACAACAAACAACAACAAAAACTACAGAATGACTTTAGCAACTTTAATCAATCTTTCAGTCTTCACAGATTAGTATATTATAGAGAGATTAAAAAAAACATAAGGAATGTTTGCTCATCTCCTTCTTGGTTCTTATCATCGATTGGCCTCCTGGAGTAAGTCAGTTGTCAAACTTGTATATTGCAAAGGTATATTGACTTACGAATCCTTGTAGATATCACTTGATAGCTTGATGAATAAATATTCTTAGTTGTTACGCATTTTTATCACATATTTGAATTTATCTATTTTAATTTCCTTTAAGTTAGTGATCCTTCTGGTCTTGTTTAAATGAAAAACACAATTCTTCCCTTAAAGTTACAGTTATGACACTCTGCATTACTTGAAGGGACAACGTGAGAAAGAGGGAGAGAAGGTAATGGAAAGACAAGCAGAGGGACCAATATTTTTTAAAAACTCGACATTTAACAAACGTGGAAAAAGATTTTAAATACTCAAATAAACAACAATAATTTATGCAGATATATTTGTATCAAACTAATTAAAATTAAGGCCAGATTTTGTTACTAAATTTATTCTTCATCTCTTCATATTATTCCAATGGAATGACAGTAATTAAAACTAATTTGTAGCAGTTTAAAAACTCATTGAGTGTAAGTTTTAGGAGGACTGTGTCTGAAATTAGACAGATTAGTATTCTAATTTTGTCTTATTTAGTCTCCTAATTTGAAAACCGAAAAAATAAAAAGGAGTATTTCATGCATAAAGTTACAAAATTATTCAATAGTAAGTGCATTATAATAAATATATACTTTTTCTTTTCAGAATATTTTACTGTTGGCAGTACCTTTCCTCTACTCTTTAATTTTGTTGTGGTTTCCATTTAGGTAACACTAACTCTTTCACCAGAGTTAGGAATATTTAACTCAGTATGAGTACTCAAATTATCCTGGGACAAGTTCTTTTCAGTACCTCTTCTTTTGGCTTCAACGTTTCAATTTCACAAACAAATAAAAGTTCTACATTATTTCACTTGGTTTAGATTCAGTTTTCTGTCTCTCTCAGCAGGCAACTCTTAACAAATATATGCCTATAAAGCGCTTAGAAAGTGCTGGCACACACTAAGTATTTAGTTAATATTAGACATAATTCACATAAAGTGAATTGCAGTTAAGTAACAACAAGGAGATTATAAATCATTCTGACGATACATTAGCTTTACTATACGATATAACATCATTGAAATGCATTCATTCTTTATTAATTAACATAGTCATTTACAAATATCACTTGAGCCACTACAAAAGTTAAGAACTCCAATAAATATTAGGATTAAAAATATTCAATATTCTTAAAATATATTGAACTTAGAGAATTAACAACTCTTCCTCCCGTTGTCTATTTATATATTTCTATATTCCTGGTCATTCCTTTACAAATAGAAACAATTTCAACATAAAATCAAACATTCTAAATAACATCTGCAAGAGCTTACATAAAAAACATAGAATTCAGCCATTCATTTTCCAATTTCAATAAATCAATAGTTTAATGTAAATCAAAATGTCTGTTGTTATATAATATGCACACACAAACACACACACATACAAATAATGCTGGAATGCAAAAACAATCAGATCATAAGGAAACACTACATTTTTGACAAGGCATGAAATCAGTACTTTTTGATATATCTATATGTTCATACAATTTTACATTTTCAACATCATATAGCTGTGTCTATTTAGGCACATATTCAAATAAAAGTAAATGTACTGGAAGGGAAGTGCAGCTGATATGTTCTCACATGTGTGTATTAACTACCACTAAATGCTTCTATGGTCCGAATTTTCACAAGTATGCAAATTTGTCTTGATTATAGATGGTCACAGTTTATGACACTCTATATTAAACAAACACAAAACCACCATGATATTTCACAATACATTTTTTATTTTTATTTTTTTGCCTAGGACTTTATGCATTTGCAATATGATTCTTCTTATCCAGGTCAAGATTAAATGGTCTCTATTTGACTTACTTATGTAGTTTAGTGAGAAAGAGGATTGGCTGGCCTAGGAAGGTATTGGCTGGGAAGGCTCAGCACTACTCTATGTAATCTCTCATTCAATGCCAGATTAGTCTGGATGTATTTTTATTACTGGGCCAGATTACTAAATGAGAAAGGATTAAAGCACACCAGGCTTGTTGACCTTTTCAACTTCTGAAATGGCATAGTGTTAATTCAACTATGTTAATACAACATTCAACTGACGATACAAGTCACAAATCAAACTGAGATTTAAGAAGTGGGGGAACAAACTCTATTGGGATGGTAGGAGCTGCAAAGTCACAAAGCAACATGAACATACTCAGGGAAGTGTAGAATGTGGGGGCATTTTTGGAATTCTACCATGTCCTTTTTCCCAGTTACTCAGAACACCAATTATCCAGTTAAATACACAGGGGCTCATATATATGACATAATGTGGTATTGTAGTAAACTGAAATCATCTTTTTCTTGGAAAATGTGCTTATTTGAAAAATGCTGACATTCTTTAATAATCCAATGTACTATTTTAAAAATTCTACAACATGTAAAAATACTCAAACTATCTGTCCTACTAAATATGCAGTAGAAAATTCATTTTAATTATAATTGTATTGCAGCCTGCAAACCCTATATTTTTGTCATTAGAGTCAATAAAGCAATTTAGAAATTAATAAGCATTTGTCTGTGTGGATGTGGTTTCATGAATTTTAAACAGGATGAGAAATTGCTGTATTACATCTTTTGTCAAACAATGATTTCTTGTTATTAGCAGTGATGAATTAAAACTAGCTCTGTTTTTATGAATAATACACATGTAATTTCTTAGCAGTTATTATCTCAATGTTTAGTAAAATGGCTCAACATATTTTCTCAAGTGTAATTAAATAGAAGTATCAATTACTATTTCAATTTTATCAAATGCTTAAGCAGGTATAACATGTGTCCAGCAAAATATGTCAGTAGTAATTATAGAGCTAGTCACAATAGGCTGTTTGTCTTCTTTTTGTGGGCATAGGATATATACAATTTAATTACATATAGCACTCCATTGGAAACTGAGATGACAAAAAATGGGGAGGAAAAGAAACAAAGAGCCAGCGTTGTGAACAGAAAATGGCACAAATGTGGTAGTTGTTAATTCACGTACTGATTATTAATACAACTAGTAATTTTTGATTAGTCAGTTTAAATATAAATGATTTAAATACACCAAAGAAAAGACAGGCTTTTGTTTGTTTGTTTGTTTTTTGTTTTGGGAGGAAGTCTTGCTCTGTCACTCAGTCTGGAGTGTGGTGTCGCCATCTCCACTCACTGCAACCTCCGCCTCCCAGGTTCAGGCGACCCTCTTGCCTCGGCCTCCTGAGTAGCAGGGATTACAGGCCCACACCACCGTGCCCAGCTAATTTTTTGTATTTTTAGTAGAGACGGTTTCACCATGTTGGTCAGGCTGGTCTTGATCTGCTGACCTTGTGACCTGCCCACCTCAGCCTCCTAAAGTACTAGGATTACAGGCATGAGCCATAGTGCCTGGCCGAAAAAAGAGTTTTTTTTTTTTTTTTTTTTTTTTTTTTTTTTTTTTTTTTTTTTTTTATTATACTTTAAGTTCTAGGGTACATGTGCATAACGTGCAGGTTTGTTACATATGTATACTTATGCCATGTTGGTGTGCTGCACCCATCAACTCGTCAGCACCCATCAATTCATCATTTATATCATGTATAACTCCCCAATGCAATCCCTCCCTCCTCCCCCCTCCCCATGATAGACCCCAGTGTGTGATGTTCCCCTTCCCGAGTCCAAATGATCTCATTGTTCAGTTCCCACCTATGAGTGAGAACATGCGGTGTTTGGTTTTCTCTTCTTGTGATAGTTTGCTAAGAATGATGGTTTCCAGCTGCATCCATGTCCCTACAAAGGACGCAAACTCATCCTTTTTTATGGCTGCATAGTATTCCATGGTGTATATGTGCCACATTTTCTTAATCCAGTCTGTCACAGATGGACATTTGGGTTGATTCCAAGTCTTTGCTATTGTGAATAGTGCCGCAATAAACATACGTGTGCATGTGTCTTTGTAGTAGACTAATTTATAATCCTTTGGGTATATACCCAGTAGTGGGATGGCTGGGTCATATGGTACATCTAGTTCTAGATCCTTGAGGAATTGCCATACTGTTTTCCATAATGGTTGAACTAGTTTACAATCCCACCAACAGTGTAAAAGTGTTCCTATTTCTCCACATCCTCTCCAACACCTGTTGTTTCCTGACTTCTTAATGATTGCCATTCTAACTGGTGTGAGATGGTATCTCATTGTGGTTTTGATTTGCATTTCTCTGATGGCCAGTGATGATGAGCATTTTTTCATGTGTCTGTTGGCTGTATGAATATCTTCTTTTGAGAAATGTCTGTTCATATCCTTTCCCCACTTTTTGATGGGGTTGTTTGTTTTTTTCTCGTATATTTGTTTGAGTTCTTTGTAGATTCTGGATATTAGCCCTTTGTCAGATGAGTAGATTGCAAAAATTTTCTCCCATTCTGTAGGTTGCCTGTTCACTCTGATGGTAGTTTCTTTTGCTGTGCAAAAGCTCTTTAGTTTAATTAGATCCCATTTGTCAATTTTGGCTTTTGCTGCCGTTGCTTTTGGTGTTTTAGACATGAAGTCCTTGCCCATGCCTATGTCCTGAATGGTACTACCTAGATTTTCTTCTAGGGTTTTTATGGTATTAGGTCTAACATTTAAGTCTCTAATCCATCTTGAATTAATCTTCGTATAAGGGGTAAGGAAAGGATCCAGTTTCAGCTTTCTACTTATGGCTAGCCAATTTTCCCAGCACCATTTATTAAATAGGGAATCCTTTCCCCATTTCTTGTTTCTCTCAGGTTTGTCAAAGATCAGATGGCTGTAGATGTGCGGTATTATTTCTGAGGACTCTGTTCTGTTCCATTGGTCTATATCTCTGTTTTGGTACCAGTACCATGCTGTTTTGGTTACTGTAGCCTTGTAGTATAGTTTGAAGTCAGGTAGCGTGACGCCTCCAGCTTTGTCCTTTTGACTTAGGATTGTCTTGGCAATGCGGGCTCTTTTTTGGTTCCATATGAACTTTAAAGCAGTTTTTTCCAATTCTGTGAAGAAACTCATTGGTAGCTTGATGGGGATGGCATTGAATCTATAAATAACCTTGGGGAGTATGGCCATTTTCACGATATTGATTCTTCCTATCCATGAGCATGGTATGTTCTTCCATTTGTTTGTGTCCTCTTTGATTTCACTGAGCAGTGGTTTGTAGTTCTCCTTGAAGAGGTCCTTTACATCCCTTGTAAGCTGGATTCCTAGGTATTTTATTCTCTTTGAGGCAATTGTGAATGGAAGTTCATTCCTGATTTGGCTCTCTGCTTGTCTGTTGCTGGTGTATAAGAATGCTTGTGATTTTTGCACATTAATTTTGTATCCTGAGACTTTGCTGAAGTTGCTTATCAGCTTAAGGAGATTTTGGGCTGAGACGATGGGGTTTTCTAAATATACAATCATGTCATCTGCAAACAGGGACAATTTGACTTCTTCTTTTCCTAACTGGATACCCTTGATTTCTTTCTCTTGCCTGATTGCCCTAGCCAGAACTTCCAACACTATGTTGAATAGGAGTGGTGAGAGAGGGCATCCCTGTCTTGTGCCAGTTTTCAAAGGGAATTTTTCCAGTTTTTGCCCATTCAGTATGATATTAGCTGTGGGTTTGTCATAAATAGCTCTTATTATTTTGAGGTACGTTCCATCAATACCGAATTTATTGAGCGTTTTTAGCATGAAGGGCTGTTGAATTTTGTCAATAGCCTTTTCTGCATCTATTGAGACAATCATGTGGTTCTTGTCTTTGGTTCTGTTTATATGCTGGATTACGTTTATTGATTTGCGAATGTTTAACCAGCCTTGCATCCCAGGGATGAAGCCCACTTGATCATGGTGGATAAGCTTTTTGATGTGCTGCTGAATCCGGTTTGCCAGTATTTTATTGAGGATTTTTGCATCAATGTTCATCAGGGATATTGGTCTAAAATTCTCTTTTTTTGTTGTGTCTCTGCCAGGCTTTGGTATCAGGATGATGTTGGCCTCATAAAATGAGTTAGGGAGGATTCCCTCTTTTTCTATTGATTGGAATAGTTTCAGAAGGAATGGTACCAGCTCCTCCTTGTACCTCTGGTAGAATTCAGCTGTGAATCCATCTGGTCCTGGACTTTTTTTGGTGGGTAGGCTATTAATTGTTGCCTCAATTTCAGAGCCTGCTATTGGTCTATTCAGGGATTCAACTTCTTCCTGGTTTAGCCTTGGGAGAGTGTAAGTGTCCAGGAAATTATCCATTTCTTCTAGATTTTCTAGTTGATTTGCGTAGAGGCGTTTATAGTATTCTCTGATGGTAGTTTGTATTTCTGTGGGGTCAGTGGTGATATCCCCTTTATCATTTTTTATTGCATCTATTTGATTCCTCTCTCTTTTTTTCTTTATTAGCCTTGCTAGCGGTCTGTCAATTTTGTTGATCTTTTCAAAAAACCAACTCCTGGATTCATTGATTTTTTGGAGGGTTTTTTGTGTCTCTATCTCCTTCAGTTCTGCTCTGATCTTAGTTATTTCTTGCCTTCTGCTAGCTTTTGAATGTGATTGCTCTTGCCTCTCTAGTTCTTTTAATTGTGATGTTAGAGTGTCAATTTTAGATCTTTCCTGCTTTCTCTTGTGGACATTTAGTGCTATAAATTTCCCTCTACACACTGCTTTAAATGTGTCCCAGAGATTCTGGTATGTTGTATCTTTGTTCTCATTGGTTTCAAAGAACATCTTTATTTCCGCTTTCATTTCGTTATGTACCCAGTAGTCATTCAGGAGCAGGTTGTTCAGTTTCCATGTAGTTGAGCGGTTTTGATTGAGTTTCTTAGTCCTGAGTTCTAGTTTGATTGCACTGTGGTCTGAGAGACAGTTTGTTATAATTTCTGTTCTTTTACATTTGCTGAGGAGTACTTTACTTCCAATTATGTGGTCAATTTTGGAATAAGTGCGATGTGGTGCTGAGAAGAATGTATATTCTGTTGATTTGGGGTGGAGAGTTCTATAGATGTCTATTAGGTCCGCTTGGTGCAGAGATGAGTTCAATTCCTGGATATCCTTGTTAACTTTCTGTCTCGTTGATCTGTCTAATGTTGACAGCGGAGTGTTGAAGTCTCCCATTATTATTGTATGGGAGTCTAAGTCTCTTTGTAAGTCTCTAAGGACTTGCTTTATGAATCTGGGTGCTCCTGTATTGGGTGCATATATATTTAGGAGAGTTAGCTCTTCCTGTTGAATTGATCCCTTTACCATTATGTAATGGCCTTCTTTGTCTCTTTTGATCTTTGATGGTTTAAAGTCTGTTTTATCAGAGACTAGGATTGCAACCCCTGCTTTTTTTTGTTCTCCATTTGCTTGGTAGATCTTCCTCCATCCCTTTATTTTGAGCCTATGTATGTCTCTGCATGTGAGATGGGTCTCCTGAATACAGCAGACTGATGGGTCTTGACTCTTTATCCAGTTTGCCAGTCTGTGTCTTTTAATTGGAGCATTTAGTCCATTAACATTTAAGGTTAATATTGTTATGTGTGAACTTGATCCTGCCATTATGATATTAACTGGTTATTTTGCTCGTTAGTTGATGCAGTTTCTTCCTAGCCTCGATGGTCTTTACATTTTGCCAAGTTTTTGCGATGGCTGGTACCGGTTGTTCCTTTCCATGTTTAGGGCTTCCTTCAGGGTCTCTTGTAAGGCAGGCCTGGTGGTGACAAAATCTCTAAGCATTTGCTTATCTGTAAAGGATTTTATTTCTCCTTCACTTATGAAACTTAGTTTGGCTGGATATGAAATTCTGGGTTTAAAATTCTTTTCTTTAAGAACGTTGAATATTGGCCCCCACTCTCTTCTGGCTTGTAGAGTTTCTGCCGAGAGATCTGCTGTTAGTCTGATGGGCTTCCCTTTGTGGGTGACCCGACCTTTCTCTCTGGCTGCCCTTAAGATTTTTTCCTTCATTTCAACTTTGGTGAATCTGGCAATTATGTGTCTTGGAGTTGCTCTTCTGGAGGAGTATCTTTGTGGCGTTCTCTGTATTTCCTGAATTTGAATGTTGGCCTGCCCTACTAGGTTGGGGAAGTTCTCCTGGATGATATCCTGAAGAGTGTTTTCCAACTTGGTTCCATTTTCCCCCTCACTTTCAGGCACCCCAATCAGACGTAGATTTGGTCTTTTTACGTAATCCCATACTTCTTGCAGGCTTTGCTCATTTCTTTTTCTTCTTTTTTCTTTTGGTTTCTCTTCTCGCTTCATTTCATTCATTTGATCTTCAATCGCTGATACTCTTTCTTCCAGTTGATCGAGTCGGTTACTGAAGCTTGTGCATTTGTCACGTATTTCTCGTGTCATGGTTTTCATCTCTGTCATTTCGTTTATGATCTTCTCTGCATTAATGAGTCTAGCTGTCAATTCTTCCACTCTTTTTTCAAGATTTTTAGTTTCTTTGCGCTGGGTACGTAATTCCTCCTTTAGCTCTGATAAGTTTGATGGACTGAAGCCTTCTTCTCTCCTCTCGTCCAAGTCATTCTCTGACCAGCTTTGATCCGTTGCTGGTGATGGGCTGCGCTCCTTTGCAGGGGGAGATGCGCTCTTATTTTTTGAATTTCCAGCTTTTCTGCCCTGCTTCTTCCCCATCTTTGTGGTTTTATCTGTCTCTGGTCTTTGATGGTGGTGACGAACTGATGGGGTTTTGGTATAGGTGTCCTTCCTGTTTGATAGTTTTCCTTCTGACAGTCAGAAGGACTCTCTGTTGGTCTGTTGGAGATTGCTTAAGGTCCACTCCAGACCCTGTTTGCCTAGGTATCAGCAGCAGAGGTTGCCGAAGATAGAATATTGCTGAACAGCGAGTGTACCTGTCTGATTCTTCCTTTGGAAGTGTCCTCTCAGGGGTGTACTCCACCCTGTGAGGTGTGGGGTGTCAGACTGCCCCTAGTGGGGGATTTCTCCCAGCTAGGCTACTCAGGGGTCAGGGACACACCTGAGCAGGCAGTCTGTCCGTTCTCAGATCTCAACCTCCGCGTTGGGAGATCCGCGGCTCTCCCCAAAGCTGTCAGACAGAGTCGTTCGCGTCTGCACCGGCTCCCGCTACTTCCCCTGTTGGTCTTCAGCTGTGCGCTGTCCCCAGAGGTGGAGACTACAGAGACAGGCAGGCTTCCTTGAGCTGCTGTGAGCTCCACCCAGTTCGAGCTTCCCAGCGGCTTTGTTTACCTACTTAAGCCTCAGCAATGGCGGGCGCCCCTCCCCCAGCCTCGCTGCTGCCTTGCGGATAGATCGCGGCAGACTGCTGTGTTAGCAGTGAGGGAGGCTTCGTGGGCGTGGGACCCTCCCGGCCAGGTGTGGGATATATTCTCCTGGAATGCCTGTATGCTTACAGCGCAGTATTGGGGTGGGAGTTACCCGATTTTCCAGGTGTTGTGTGTCTCAGTTCCCCTGGCTAGGAAAACGGATCCCCTTCCCCCTTGCGCTTCCAGGTGAGGCGATGCCTCGCCCTGCTTCAGCTCTCGCTGGTCAGGCTGCAGCAGCTGACCAGCACCGATTGTCCGGCACTCCCTAGTGAGATGACCCCAGTACCTCAGTTGAAAATGCAGAAATCACCGGTCTTCTGTGTCGCTCGCGCTGGGAGTTGGAGACTGGAGTTGTTCCTATTCGGCCATCTTGCTCCGCCCCCCGAAAAAAGAGTTTTTAAGAGTGTGTAAATACAAAGCTCAATTATATCTTTTTGACCAGAAGCTATTTTATATATGTAAAAGCACATGTTAAAAATAAAAGCAGAATAAGTTATATTATGCCAACACTCATCTAAAGAAAGGAAGAGTAGATATCTTTGTTTTACATAAAGTAGAATTAAGAGCAAGAAAAATTACTATGGGTAAAGACAAGTGTTACATGAATATTGTCATAGAAGGGTCTTCTTAGAGAATCTAAGAAGACAACAATCTTTACTGTGTGTGTCTCTAAAAATAGAGCATCAAAAATCATATTATACAGCCATAAAAAAGGATGAGTTCATATTCTTTGCAGGGACAAGAATGAAGCTGGAAGCCACTACTCTCAGCAAACTAATACAGGGACAGAAAACATAACACCACATGTTCTCACTCATAAGCGGGAGCTGAACAGTGAGAACACATGGACACAGGGATGGGAACACCACACACTGGGGCCTGTAGGGGGGTGGGGGGCTTGGGGAAGGACAGCATTAGGAGAAATATCTAATATAGATAATGGGTTGATGGGTGCACTAAACAACCATGGCACATGTATACCTACGTAACAAACCTGCACATTCTGCACATGTATCCCAGAACTTAAAGTATAATAAAAAAAAGATGCATCAGAAAATGAAAAAAAAAATTAAAAACAGAAATTTACTATTGCATCTGCAAATCTCAACACCTTCCTCAGCAATTGATATTGATAGGTTAAGCAGACAGAACTATCTCTGAAGATACAGTTTACTTGATTATATTATCACTCAACTAATTAAAATTTATAGAACATTCAAAAACAGTGAAATATGTATCACTTCAAAGTTCCCATTATAGTCACAAAGACAAACTAAATTTTGAGCCACAAAATGCACACTAATACATTTTTGTGAACAAATTATGTAAAATAAATTATCATACTGCAAGCAAATTAAACTGGAAATAAATAACAGAATGGTGAAAAAATGTTGAACTTTAGGGCCAAGAAGAAGCCTCAAGAGAAATTTTAAAAATATTTTAAACTAAATAAAATTAAAATAAAACATATCAAAGCATGTAGGGTGCAACACAAGCAATATTTAGAGAAAGAAACATAGAATCCATGCCTATGTTAGAATTGAAGACTTAAAATCAGTCTAATTATCCATCTTAGGAAACTAGAGAAAGAAGTTTCCTGATTTAAATCTAAAGCAAGCAGAAGAAAAGTAAATAACAATTAGAATAAAAATCAATGAATTAAAGATAGAAAATAAATAAATGCAAAAGCTGGTTTTTGAAAAATATTACTAAAATAAAGTTCTGGGCAGGATAAACAGACATAAAATTGAGAAGACAAATGTCACTAACATCAGAAATGAAATAAGCACACATTGAGATCCCAGATCCTCATTTCTAGTATCATTTTCCAGTATAAGGTACTAGGTCTCCTTTGAGAAATGAGTAACTTTAGGGAGGCAGTAAGAAGCATACAATTTGAATCTGGACCATTTTCTAGGCCAAAACATAAGGAGTGATCAACAAATGAAATTTTCACTCGGAAGATATGATAAAGAACAAAAGAACAAATTAAGAAGTTTCCAATGCCCAAAGCTGGAACAAATTTAGCAAGAAAATTGATGATGTAGTAGCCTATCTAAACCCAATGTATAAAATAAATATCCATCAGAATATATTGATATAAGTAAATAATTGAATGAAGAAATAACTGGGGAAGAAAAGAACAAAGTTCTTTGGAAAAGTTCTAAATAATTAATGTTGATACTCCACCATCAAGAAAATGAACTATTAATTTCCACCTTATGTGTTGCCTGGAGGGAGATTACATTTACAGTGGAGAAACTTTGACAACCATTTTTTCAGCCAAGTGATCAAGGTCAATGTTCACATTGGTAAGTCAAGTTTACAGCATGTAACCTTGATATGCTATAATGAGAATGACACTGTACTTCTGTGATCTTCCCTTTAAAATTTGTAACCTCAGTTTAATCATGAGAACAAAATCAGGCAAATCCCAATAGAGGGATATCCTACAAAATATTTGACCAATATTCTTCAAAACTGTCAAGGTCACCCAAACAAGGAATGCTCCAGCAACCATCATAGTAAGAATAACCTGAGGAGACATGATAAGTAAATGTTATGTGGTAATCCATAGTGAGATCCAGGAACAGAAAAAAAGACAAGTAAAAATTTAATAAAACCTGGATAAAATATGGGCTTCAGCTAAAAACAATGTATCAATATTTGTTCATTAATTGTAAAAATAACCCTACTAACATGTTGAGAACATATTTAAGTGAGATCTGATCTTATCTAGAGAAGTCAGAGGACATAAACTTTAAACTGAATTCTGGATGTTGAGTTGAAGGGACTTAGGCATAAAGGACTAAGAAGAAGAATTCTTCATGACACATTCGCGGCAGGAAGAAGGTAGTGTTCTTGAAAAACTGGAAAGACAATTAGCCCAGAGGTAAAGATTAAGGGAAATACCGGTGTGAGATAAAATACTGGTGTGAGATAAAGTAAGGATGTAATAAACTCTTCAGTTACCGTGTACAGCATGTTAAAAATTGTCTTTGTTATTCTAAGAGCAACACAATGTCAAAGAAGAGTTTCTTATGTCCCTTGTACAGCTTCATTCGACAACTGATACACAAAGATGAAAGTTCAAGGTTTGCCAACAATATTGGGAAAAGTGAGAGCCCACAGAGGTATTTGTTTTAGAAATACAGAGTGATCTTAACATAATTGTTACCATAAATTAATTCTAAGGACAAAAAAAATTGTCATCAGTTGTTTTTATGTGGTGCATTTATTTTTCTAAAAAGAGCTCGGATATTTGTATTACATGAAGTTCAATTTTTGCAAAGGACAATATTAGCAAATATTTGAGAGTTTAATTTTTTAAGACCCCATTTTAATCCACAAAACTTAATCTCTTCTTATAAATACATAAAGACTAATACTTATATAATTTCCAGAATGGAGCTTTTGGGACAGAGGCATACATTTTTGGTTGATGATATCTGGAAGGTCAAATTCTGTTGAATAATGAAATCAAAAGAACAATGGCTGATGATAAAGGAGTTAGAGGGTCAGATGGAATGAGGAATTAATGAACGGACTATTCACCTGAAACATCTAACAATGAAGAAAAGGAGAAAGATAAGAAAGGTCCCTGGTGAAGAATGAGGTCAGTGAATTAGAACTTGTTTGCATAAGGAGGGCACCTATATATGAAAAAATTTATTAGCCTAAGGGATGTACATTTAAATATTTTAAATCACAGGATTAATTTATATGCTTCAAAATTGTCTAATGTATTAAAAATTTAAGATTAAAAAACCTCATTGAAACTTCAATTATACTTTATGGAATGACATATAGTGAACAGTTTTTTGTGCATTCTTCTAGGAATTTTCTATTGCCAAATATGTTCTGTATTTGTGTATAAATAAGTGTATTTGAAGATCTTAATAACAAAGTGAATAAATGTCTAGAATCTGAAGCCAGACTGCCTGGGTTAAAATCCCAATTGTAGTTATTTCTCAATCTGACATTAATTAAATTAATTAACCTCTTTATTTCTTAGTAGCCTCACTTATAAAATAGGCATAATAATTCTGCCTGCTTACAGGACTATTGTAAAGAAGAAGCACAAAGCACTTTGGGCAATGTGTGGCATAGAGTAATTGTTACTTAAATGCCTATCATTTAATTATTATTATCATTGGTGGAAAACTTTTCATTTTATTATCTTTGTAGTTTTTTGTATGCTTTTTGTTCTCCCTGTTTGGATTCTCTAATTATGCCAACGATGGGCATAATTAGCTGTGTTCTTGTCATTTGACCTCATCAGCCTTGGCATTAACTCATGCTAATTGCAAAGTCAGATCACTGCAATTTCCATTTCTACAGGCTAGTTTCATTGCTAGAGTAGCAATGGTTCAAGTCCTTCTTGTTGCCCATGGGTAGATTTCTACATAACCTTGCTTTGTGGTCCAAGATATCCTTGCTGACATAAGAGTATAGCAGACCTCAGGCTATGCTATACACCCACCTATTCACAACTAGAAAGTACAGAGGTTGTCACAAGGCAAAATTTTGAATAACAGAATATGAGGATTATTAGCGATCAACTGTCTTTACTAGAGAGAGCTTGATAAAGTATCTTCTAATTTATTCTTGCTTTTTTTCCTCCTTTCTTGTTTTTCTTGATTAAAAATGGTTTAGAGAACATTTTCATATGCTGGTATTTGTGAAACAATTTTGTTTCCAAGTCTACGTACTATTTATTTTCACTTCCCATTTTTCTAACATATATTTATCTTTTAATGTACAGAAGCATTTTAAATATGATGGTCATTCATGTTTTCTGCATTTTTTTTTTACATGGGAAATATTTTCTACCACAATATTGCTTGTTTTTTATTTTTATTCTTGGTGTTTCTTGCCTTTCTATTTTTATATACTTATAGGTTAATGTTTTTCTTCAATTTTTAAATGAATAGTTTTCAGAGTAGATATTGTTTATTTCATTTCAGCAACAATTGAGAAGGTTATCAGATTTTGTTCTATGTAACTATTAAATAGTGAATTTTAGCAATTATCTTTTTTTCTTGAAACACAACCAACTTTGCCTAGGTATGGTTTTTTCAAGTTACAGTTATATGTTTATTTTCTTTTTCTTCTGAATTTATAATAACTATGCTGATATTAATTAAAGGTAATGGATTTTTATTTTGAAATTGTATGCTGGTTCCATAAATATTGTGGAAGTTTTAATTCTTTCTTGAGACTTTTCAACAGCGTAAATAGCATCATAAGTAGCTGTTTACATAATAAATATAAAATAAATTATAACATTTGCTGCATCATTTCTTTAAAATGTGGTTAGTTTTCTAAAATGTACCCTTTATTTTTTATACATTTGTTAGCTACAGTTTTTTATTCTGATAAATTGGTAGTTAAAAATTATATAACAAGAAACAGGAGGTCTTGGAAACGGGCAAGATTTGTTCATTTTTATATTTCTCTAGTATTTCAAATTAAGTCCTTACACAAATGTGGCAGTTAATGTACATCTAGTTAATTTAGGGATGTTCAGTTTGGTAGAGTGTTTTATTGTGATTTGGGAAAGGTAGTTTGATGCATTTAATCATTTCTTTAATTAAATTTAATTTTATCAAAGTCATATGTGTATATATTAATACTAACAAGTCAATATTACTGAAGAGATTGCAGTGAAATGTAGGGATGTCCTTTGTTTTACCACCTCACCTCCATTCCCACTCCTCAGAGTGGCTTCTTTTAGCTGTTCATGTTTGTATTCTGTCTGAGCGTACATTTAAATAATATGTCAACTACTTGCTATTAGTGATGAAAACTTAGTTCCCTTAACTTTTTCTTCCTTATTTGTAATGTTTGCTCTCCATAGGTTTCATGTACAAAGATGTTTCAAGAAATATTTTGATAACCTCTAACAAAACTTTAAATTATAACCTTATACCTTTATCACATTTCATAAACTTTTTTCATAAACTATGCCCTATTTTCAGGATAATGAAGATATTACATCCTTACTCTTCCCTCTATTCCTCTTCTTGATTTGTTCTTTTTCGTCTCTGTTGAGCGTATTTTCAAATGGTCAAGTCGTTAACCTTAATTTCTTGACGTTAAACAAATTATAATTTTTTTATAAGCTGACTAAACTTGGAAAATAATTTATATTATGCATATGTGAGAATTAATATTGTTATAAGTAACAATGTATCCTGTTACAAATAATACATTCAGTTATAATGACTATGTAAATACTATCCTATGTTTGAGCAAGTAGGGTATTGGGATTACACTATCTTCCTTATTTAGCTTGTTTCACACAAAGATCAAATGGTAACTTACAGTCATCTGTAACATCAAATGTGTGTTATTTCAGTTAACTTTAGCTTTCAGAAGTTTATAGAAATGAAACATCATACAATCTTATTTCTTCTGAACTATGGACTAAATTGTGTCCCTCCAAAATTAGTATGTTCAAGCCCAAACTCCCAGTGTAATGGTATTTGAGAGATAATTAGGTTTAGATGAGGTCATGAAGGTGGAGCCCACATGATGAGATTTGTGCCTTTATATGAAGAGACATCAGATATCTAGCGCTCTCTTTCTCTCTCCTTCCTTCCTGTTTTCCCCTAACCCCCTTTCTCTCTCTCCTTCTCTCTTTCTGCCACGTGAGGATGCAGTGAGGAGGTGGCTGTCTGCAAGCTGCGAGGAGAACCCTCGCTGGAACCCCGACCATGTTGCCACTAAGATTTTGGATTTGCTGGCCTCCAAAATGGTGTGAAACAAATTTCTGTTATTTAGTAAACCTAGTCTGTGGTATTTTGGTAAGATAGTCTAAGCTGACTAAGACATCTGATATTTCTTTAAAAAAAATGTATTTTCTCAATTTCATAGCCTGCTATTGGTCTATTCAGGGATTCAACTTCTTCCTGGGTTAGTCTTGGGAGAGTGTAAGTGTCCAGGAAATTATTCATTTCTTCTAGATTTTCTAGTTGATTTGCGTAAAGGCGTTTATAGTATTCTCTGATGGTTGTTTGTATTTCTGTGGGGTCGGTGGTGATATACCCTTTATCATTTTTTATTGCGTCTATTTGATTCCTCTCTCTTTTCTTCTTTATTAGTCTTGCTAGCGGTCTGTCAATTTTGTTGATCTTTTCAAAAAACCAACTCCTGGATTCATTGATTTTTTGGAGGGTTTTTTGTGTCTCTATCTCCTTCAGTTCTGCTCTGATCTTAGTTATTTCTTGCCTTCTGCTACTTTTGAATGTGTTTGCTCTTGCTTCTCTAGTTCTTTTAATTGTGATGTTAGAGTGTCAATTTTAGATCTTTCCTGCTTTCTCTTGTGGGCATTTAGTGCTATAAATTTCCCTCTACACACTGCTTTAAATGTGTCCCAGAGATTCTGGTATGTTGTATCTTTGTTCTCATTGGTTTCAAAGAACATCTTTATTTCTGCTTTCATTTCATTATGTACCCAGTAGTCATTCAGGAGCAGGTTGTTCAGTTTCCATGTAGTTGAGCGGTTTTGATTGAGTTTCTTAGTCCTGAGTTCTAGTTTGATTGCACTGTGGTCTGAGAGACAGTTTGTTATAATTTCTGTTCTTGTACATTTGCTGAGGAGTGCTTTACTTCCAATTATGTGGTCAATTTTGGAATAAGTGCGATGTGGTGCTGAGAAGAATGTATATTCTGTTGATTTGGGGTAGAGCGTTCTATAGATGTCTATTAGGTCCGCTTGGTGCAGAGATGAGTTCAATTCCTGGATATCCTTGTTAACTTTCTGTCTCGTTGATCTGTCTAATGTTGACAGCGGAGTGTTGAAGTCTCCCATTATTATTGTATGGGAGTCTAAGTCTCTTTGTAAGTCTCTAAGGACTTGCTTTATGAATCTGGGTGCTCCTGTATTGGGTGCATATATATTTAGGAGGGTTAGCTCTTCCTGTTGAATTGATCCCTTTACCATTATGTAATGGCCTTCTTTGTCTCTTTTGATCTTTGATGGTTTAAAGTCTATTTTATCAGAGACTAGGATTGCAACCCCTGCTTTTTTTTGTTCTCCATTTGCTTGGTAGATCTTCCTCCATCCCTTTATTTTGAGCCTATGTATGTCTCTGCATGTGAGATGGGTCTCCTGAATACAGCAGACTGATGGGTCTTGTCTCTTTATCCAGTTTGCCAGTCTGTGTCTTTTAATTGGAGCATTTAGTCCATTTACATTTAAGGTTAATATTGTTATGTGTGAACTTGATCCTGTCATTATGATATTAACTGGTTATTTTGCTTGTTAGTTGATGCAGTTTCTTCCTAGCCTCGATGGTCTTTACATTTTGGCATGGTTTTGCAAAGGCTGGTACCGGTTGTTCCTTTCCATGTTTAGGGCTTCCTTCAGGGTCTCTTGTAAGGCAGGCCTGGTGGTGACAAAATCTCTAAGCATTTGCTTATCTGTAAAGGATTTTATTTCTCCTTCACTTATGAAACTTAGTTTGGCTGGATATGCCAAAAAAAGTCCAGGACCAGATGGATTCACAGCTGAATTCTACCAGAGGTACAAGGAGGAGCTGGTACCATTCCTTCGGAAACTATTCCTATCAATAGAAAAAGAGGGAATCCTCCCTAACTCATTTTATGAGGCCAACATCATCCTGATACCAAAGCCTGGCAGAGACACATCAAAAAAAGAGAATTTTAGACCAATATCCCTGATGAACATTGATGCAAAAATTCTCAATAAAATACTGGCAAACCGGATTCAGCAGCACATCAAAAAGCTTATCCACCATGATCAAGTGGGCTTCATCCCTGGGATGCAAGGCTGGTTCAACATTCGCAAATCAATAAACGTAATCCAGCATATAAACAGAACCAAAGACAAGAACCACATGATTATCTCAATAGATGCAGAAAAGGCTTTTGACAAAATTCAACAGCCCTTCATGCTAAAAACGCTCAATAAATTCGGTATTGATGGAACGTACCTCAAAATCTTAAGAGTTATTTATGACAAACCCACAGCTAATATCATTCTGAATGGGCAACAACTGGAAAAATTCCCTTTGAAAACTGGCACAAGACAGGGATGCCCTCTCTCACCACTCCTATTCAACATAGTGTTGGAAGTTCTGGCTAGGGCAATCAGGCAAGAGAAAGAAATCAAGGGTATCCAGTTAGGAAAAGAAGAAGTCAAATTGTCCCTGTTTGCAGATGACATGATTGTATATTTAGAAAACCCCATTGTCTCAGCCCAAAATCTCCTTAAGCTGATAAGCAACTTCAGCAAAGTCTCAGGATACAAAATTAATGTGCAAAAATCACAAGCATTCTTATACACCAGTAACAGACAAGCAGAGAGCCAAATCAGGAATGAACTTCCATTCACAATTGCTTCAAAGAGAATAAAATACCTAGGAATCCAGCTTACAAGGGATGTCAAGTACCTCTTCAAGGAGAACTACAAACCACTGCTCAGGGAAATAAAAGAGGACACAAACAAATGGAAGAACATACCATGCTCATGGATAGGAAGAATCAATATCATGAAAATGGCCATACTGCCCAAGGTTATTTATAGATTCAATGCCATCCCCATCAAGCTACCAATGAGTTTCTTCACAGAATTGGAAAAAACTGCTTTAAAGTTCATATGGAACCAAAAAAGAGCCCGCATTGGCAAGACAATCCTAAGTCAAAAGGACAAAGCTGGAGGCGTCACGCTACCTGACTTCAAACTATACTAAAAGGCTACAGTAACCAAAACAGCATGGTACTGGTACCAAAACAGAGATATAGACCAATGGAACAGAACAGAGTCCTCAGAAATAATACCACACATCTACAACCATCTGATCTTTGACAAACCTGAGAGAAACAAGAAATGGGGAAAGGATTCCCTATTTAATAAATGGTGCTGGGAAAATTGGCTAGCCATAAGTAGAAAGCTGAAACTGGATCCTTTCCTTACTCCTTATACAAAGATTAATTCAAGATGGATTAGAGACTTAAATGTTAGACCTAATACCATAAAAACCCTAGAAGAAAATCTAGGTAGTACCATTCAGGACATAGGCATGGGCAAGGACTTCATGTCTAAAACACCAAAAGCAACGGCAGCAAAAGCCAAAATTGACAAATGGGATCTAATTAAACTAAAGAGCTTCTGCCCAGCAAAAGAAACTACCATCAGAGTGAACAGGCAACCTACAGAATGGGAGAAAATTTTTGCAACCTACTCATCTGACAAAGGGCTAATATCCAGAATCTACAAAGAACTCAAACAAATATACAAGAAAAAAACAAACAACCCCATCAAAAAGTGGGCAAAGGATATGAACAGACATTTCTCAAAAGAAGACATTCATACAGCCAACAGACACATGAAAAAATGCTCATCATCACTGGCCATCAGAGAAATGCAAATCAAAACCACAATGAGATACCATCTCACACCAGTTAGAATGGCAATCATTAAGAAGTCAGGAAACAGGTGTTGGAGAGGATGTGGAGAAATAGGAACACTTTTACACTGTTGGTGGGATTGTAATCTAGTTCAACCATTATGGAAAACAGTATGGCGATTCCTCAAGGATCTAGAACTAGATGTACCATATGACCCAGCCATCCCACTACTGGGTATATACCCAAAGGATTATAAATTATTCTACTACAAAGTCACATGCACACGTATGTTTATTGCGGCACTATTCACAATAGCGAAGATTTGGAATCAACCCAAATGTCCATCTGTGACAGACTGGATTAAGAAAATGTGGCACATATACACCATGGAATACTATGCAGCCATAAAAAAGGATGAGTTTGCGTCCTTTGTAGGGACATGGATGCAGCTGGAAACCATCATTCTTAGCAAACTATCACAAGAAGAGAAAACCAAACACCGCATGTTCTCACTCATAGGTGGGAACTGAACAATGAGATCACTTGGACTCGGGAAGGGGAACATCACACACTGGCGCCTATCATGGGGAGGGGGGAGGAGGGAGGGATTGCACTGGGGAGTTATACATGATATAAATGATGAATTGATGGGTGCTGACGAGTTGATGGGTGCAGCACACCAACATGGCATAAGTATACATATGTAACAAACCTGCACGTTATGCACATGTACCCTAGAACTTAAAGTATAATAAAAAAAATGTATTTTCTATAATAATAATGTTATTATTCATAAAAACAGTCTGCTTTTATTTCTTATTGTCCCTCTTTCTCCATTTCTTTTCTGATTACTCGTTTTTCCTTCTATAATATCAAATTTTGAGACATGGTACCCTGGTACTTCTTTGTGCCACTTTTTTTAATGGAGCAACTATTCATAGGTCACCATGTGTTTTTTTCTGGTATAATTTCAGTATACTGGGGATAGTTCTTAAATGCCATCCTAAGAAATATTGTAGGGAAAGATTTATTTTTGAACACTTGTATATTTGAGAATGTCATCATTCTGCCTTCATATAGCTTATTAATCTTTCTCTGGAAATATGCACAATAAATCACATATTTTTCTTAGAATATTGTAACATTTTTCTTTCTGATATCTTATATTGTTGAAAAGGTAGTAGGTTCCAAATATTTCTTTCTTAGCAATTACAAGTTACATTTTGGAAGATTTTAGCTGATTTTTAAATTTCTCATTTACTCTTGCTTTGATGTCTATAACAGCCCTGCAGATGTTTTCATATATGTGTGGTTTTTTTTTTTTTTTTTTTTTTTTTTTTTTTTTTTTTTTGCTTTTAGCACTTGGTGTGTCCTTCTAATCTTTGTAAAGACATTCTTTGTCTTCTTGTCCTGGGGCAAAGTAGGCAAATATTAAAAGTCTCCAATGAATCCTCCATGCTTTATCTACATTTTACCTTGTATTCATTTACTTTGGTTATTTTTTGAACTGTTTCCTTGACTTTATTTTTCAGCTCAAGTTTTGGACATAAACAACAACATACATAGGAGTATGTTCTTTATCTAAGATCAATTTCTTCAACTTTAAATACATTTCTGGAATAGTCTCTCATTTTATGTATTTAATGACTTCTAAAAACCATTATGAATTAATTCATCCAAGTTTGGGGATTAGAATTTTAATGTTCACTTCTTTTTTTCTGAATGATTTATTTGTGGGTAGGCAGAGGAAGGCATGCATGTATGTTTGTGTGTGTGTGTGTGTGTGTGTGTGTGTGTATCTGTGTGTGTGAGAAATAGACTTAGTCACACTCTTAGATGAATATGAGTATTATGCTATAACACAATTTTTGATTGGCTTTCTAACTTTCTAGTGCACAATATTCAGGTTCAGAATGGCAGCAGCCTCCCCTGAAACTCTCTTGGAGCTTTTTCTTTCTTTGCTTCCCTTGCCTTTTCTAGAATCACTGTCCTTCATCTACTTACTTTGTTCTATGAAATTTGTTGCAACCTAATGTCCTCATTTTCACCAATGAATGTCCTCTAGTTATCACTCTAATAGAGATATTATGTACTTTTATACCTCTAAATAACTTGAAGGGGCCTGAATTAATGAAGGTGTATCAAAAATTAATTTTAAAGTCATACACTTCAATGTATTCTTCATATACTGATAATTGAACTTGAATTTATCTATGGTTTCTGTAGTTTAATGAGAGAAAGTATGAAAGTATGTAATGTGCTTAAATATTTTGAGGAGCAACAAAACCTGAAATAACTATTTTTGTCATTATACTATATATATATATATATATATATATATATATATATATATATATATATAATTTACAAATCTTGATACAGCACTTATTAATTGAGCTAAAGACTCAGCCCAACATCTGTTTAAAAATGAGTTATTTAGAATTAAGGAAAGTTGGAGCTCTGCAGGTCATATTAAATGTCGTCTGAGGCAATTTCCTAAACATAGATTTTTTTAAAAGTGAAAAAGTGATAGGTTGTTTCACTTGTCCAAGGACACTTGGGTATCTCCCTGCAGAGGTTGTTCTCAACTAGAATTTCCAAAAGTTACAGTACTTAATAGTGTTACAGAAAAGGAGTCCTGATCCAAATCCCAAGAGAGGGTTCTTGGATCTTGCACAAGAAAGAATTCAAGGCGAGTCCATAAAGTAAAGTGAAAGCAAGGTTATTAAGAAAGTAGAGGAATGAAAAGATGGCTACACCATAGAGAGAGCAGCCCTGGGGTCTGCTGGTTGCCCATTTTAATAGTTATTTATTGATTATTTGCTTTAAAAGAGGTGTATCATTCATAATTCCCCTTTTTTTGACCACATAGGGCAGCTTCCTGACAATGCTATGGCATTTGTAAATTGGCATGGTGCTGGTGGGATTGTGGCACTGAAGATGACCAGAAGTCAGTCTTGTGGCCATCTTGGTTTCGGTGGGTTTTGGTCAGCTTCTTTACTGCAACCCATTTTATCAGCAGGGTGTTTATACTATGTATTTTGTGCTGACCTCCTGTCTTGTTCTGTGAATGTTCCTAGAATGCTTTAAACTTATGGGAACGCAGCCCAGCAGGTCTTAGCCTTGTTTTATCCAGCCCCTATTCAAGTGGAGTTGCTCTAGTTTCCATGCCTCTTAAATTTCGGTATCACGATTTTTAAGTTTTCTTTGGCTATTGAATTTAGGTTCTTATGTATTTAATTCATAATTTTTGTTGAATTAAAATCGTTATAATTTTCAAATTTTCCTGAATGACATCATCAATATTTGTTTAATAGAGTATGTTTTCCAAGTTAAATAATACTGCAATTCATTTTGGAGGAAACTTATAGTTTAGGAAAATACAAAGAAATAAAGCTAAAATAATTGTTTTCACAAAGAATAAGAAAAATTGGGAAGTAAATTGCTCTTGTTCACCACCCTCAAAATTTTGAGTTGGAGTCACTCTACACTAGTATATTCACCCAGATTGGTTTCCCTGAATATCTTAAATTTTGAGTCCAAGTATTAGTAAACTTAAATATTTGAGAAAAATACACTAGTGATTATCTCTCAAAGACAAGTATGATATATGAAATACTTTTAGATAGATAGATAGATAGATTTATAATACTTCTTTTTGGCAAATCAATAAAGAAATAACAGAAGGAAATATGTTTTTGTTATGTATATGTAAAAAGTAAAATCATTCAATTATCAGGTGCTAAACATTTGAAAACCAAAAATTAAGGAAAAAAATATGACCTAGATCTGCATTTAAAATACCCAAGTGTCTGGAAATTATTTTGGAGAGATCCAGAGACATATTCCAGTTTTACAGAGAGGCAAACTGGGTCTTATCAATTTAAAGTGGCATGAAATCTAATTTTACATCACATAAATATACTTTAAGACAACTTGGTACCTTCATCAAAATACTATCACCCTGAATCTAAGCTGACTTTTCAGTTGGTCTTCATTGGATAGGAGGCAGGGTGAAACCCAGGAAGCTATGGAAGTAGCTGGAGGTCAGGCAAGGGGCAATGCCCTGAATTTAAGCTTTTGAGAGATGGAGCAAGAGTTTCAAGAATCAGAAGGTAACTAGGAGAGAGGATTAATAGAATATCATATTCCAAGAGTTACATATATTTGTTAATACTCAATCTTCAAATAGAAGCCAGAGAGAGAAGCTGGATCTCCATCTAAGGTTCTGAACACAAACTATAAAGGGAGTATCATGTGGATATGAGATGGGATTGTATCCCTTTTAAGTAACAGGAAATCTTCTTGTGGTCATGGTTTCCCATATTAGTTCTGCAGAATTGTGACAGAAGCCACAAAATAAAGTAGGAACAAAGAGAAAGCATTAGAAGACTAGACACCATACATGAAAAACAAATGCAGAAATGAGAAATGATATATTTAGAAGTACAAAATATGTCAAATTTGGGAATTAGTAGATACATAATGTATAATAAATACATATATTGAAATAGCATATGAGAAGATATCAGATTTTTTATAATTACTTTTGAAGTTATAGAAATTAAAATTAACTGTTGAAATAAAAACTTACCTGTGTGGATAAAGTGACAAAGTATACATCATTTCCTAGGTCAGAAATGATTTATTGATAGGACAGAAAATGCATGAATCATGAAATTAAAAACAAAAGATAAGTGAACTTTATCAAAACTTTGTTATCAAAAGATACTGCTCAGAGAATGAAAAGGCAAGCCACAGACTTAGAGAAAATAATTATTTTAAATTCATATTTGATAATGGAGATGTATTTAGAATATATAAAAGATCCTCACTATTCAATAATAACACAAACAATAAAAGTGAGGTAAGGACTTGAACAGACACCGTACTAACAAAATGGCATGAAAAATAAGTATGTGAAAGCTACTAAGTACCATATGCTTTTTGAGAAATGAAACGTATAAAAGAACGTCATAATGAAATACCACTACCTATTATTTGAATGGCTTGGCTTAAACAACATCAGCAACAACCAGAAATTTAACACTAAGGTGTTTAGGTAACCATATGTCCACACCAATTCTGTATTTGGATGTGTGTCATGGCTTCATTGATAATTACTAGAACTTGGAAGTAACTGCGATGCCCAGCAAAGAGCAAACAGGTAATGAAATTTCAGTGTATCCATATCACTAAACATTATGCAATGAAAAAAAAAGCGAAATACTCATGCACTCAACAGCATGACTGGCTTTCAAAAGCATCATGCTAAGTGAAGAAAAAGACACAATTCACATAGTTGCTAACTGCATAATTTAATCTATATGACATTAAAAAAATTTGTGGGACAGAAATTATATTAGTGTTTGTAAAAAATTTAAATTAGAAATAGAAGACACATAGAAAGCAGAATGGGACACTTCGGGATGGGTAATACAAATTGTCGATATTTTATTTGTAGTGGTTATCATACAATTGCTTACAAGTATTATAAATCATCAAACTGTACACCTAATATAAATACTTTAATAAATGTCAATTTTGAAACACTATTTATACCTGCATTTCTTTTTTAATTATTCAGATATACATATCAAATTCTTGGTGCTTATCAGTTCTGCACGAAAAGTGAATGAACAAAAATACAATTCTCTTTGCCACCAATGTCTGTATTATGGTGTTGGGAACCAAAAAGCCTACTATACTGACCACTAAATTTGACCTTCTCAATACTACAACTGGATCACTCCTCTAATCCTAGCACTTTGAAAGGCCTAGGTAGGAGGAACGTTTGAGCCCAAGAGCTTGCAACCAGCCTGAGCAACATGGTGAAACCACCTCTTTACAGAAAATTTAAAAAGTTAGCTGGGCATGATGTCACATGTCTGTAGTTCCAGTTATTTGGGAAGCTGAGGCAGGAGGGATCCTCAGGAGGTTCCATTGAGACAGAAGGGTGGAGGTTGTAGCGCGCCATGTTCATGCCACTACACTTCAGCCTGGGTGAGAGAATGTACCCTGTCTCAAAAAAAAAAAAAAAAAAAAAAAAAAAAAAAAAAAAAAAAAGAAAAGAAAGAAAGAAAAGAAAGAAAATAATAAATCCATTAGAAGCTTTAAAGTTAAATACATTTAACAGCACACAAAGATTATTTAATTATAAGTAACTTTTCATGATAATCTAAGCAACTGTAAAATATAATTCCATTAGAATTAATAATCTAAAAATATTGTATCTTATTATTCCAATTGTCAAAAACAGAGACATTACATACGGCTGTGTAATGAAAACAATAAACAAACAACTAAACACACCCTTAACCATGTATTTCTAATGTTTTGACACTGGGTCTTGCAGAAAGGACTGCCCCTTCCATGACTGGCTAATTCTGAGACACAGTAAATAATGACTCCGTTTTGAGTATACCTTTCATATGCAAAATAACCCATCAGAACCTATATTTCTCCAACTGCCTCCTTTGCAGAGGTTTCACACCCCATTCCTCTTGCTATTCTTCTGTACTAATCATGCCAGCACCCAGTACCAGACCACTAGGGAAAAACCCATATACATCAGAGCCCACTCAAATTATTCAAACTAGCCCATCCTAAAGCTGCTTGCCTTGTCTCGTCTGTTTCTTCCCATTGAAACCTTAATAAAGGTCCTTGCCTGTGTTCTATTCTTGTTCATTATGCTTCCCGACTCATCCTGGTGCTTTCTTATGTGGTTGGGCATGACGTAGTAGTGTGAGTCTTCAGTCCCTGGGAACTGTGAGTAACAAACTATTTTTTCGATGGCAATCAACTCCCAATCTGTTGACCTCATATTTTACCTGATTAGTAATAGACTAAATTTTAAAACATAAACAAACACTTCCTTCAAGACAGAATTTTCATGTATATACTTGGCTACAAAATAAACCTTTTATTCTAGCTTTACTTTTAAATTAATGACTACCAATTAATAACATAGTTTAGAAAAATTATATTGAAAGAATGAGTACATGTAGCTCTTCTTTATGAGCTTTAGTTTTGCTGCAGTTGTAATAAGATATTTACAATTTTGGATATTTAAGAAACTGAGTGATTGTAAGAAGATTCTTCAATTAACATGAATAAAATAATCTATGAAGAATTTTGAGCTTTATTAGAACACATGTTATGTACCTCTAGAAATATCAGACAGTCATAAAGTATCTATTGGTACTCAAAAATATCAACTAAAAAGATAATAAAAATAATATTTTTATTTTGCTTATTTAAATGTTTCAAATTTATTGTAGAAGTATGCAGTACAATTAAGTTCTGTAAGACTATAGTGTTAAGCAATCTCATACATTTTATGACATATATATTTTAATGGGTGAAGGTAATGTGGTTAGCAGTGCATTGTGCAAGCATTTTTTAACGTATAACCACTTGCCATTTTGATATGAAATAGAAATTAAACATTTCTCATACATAGATATGACTAAATTGCTTCTTAGGTATACAAAATATAACTTAAAAAACATAAAAGGTAAATTCTTGCTTATCTTAGATATTTATAGATTTTATTGTGTATCTATATCTTTATAGATTTTGTTATAGGTATTTAAAAGATAATGTAGTTTTGTCTTATTTCTTTTATATCCTTTTTCCAAAATCACTAAACATTGTTCTGATGTCTTCTTGCAAGGACTATAGTTTTGATTGTTTCTAATTTGGAAGTGTTTACCAAGCTATTCATTTAACCTGAAACTGTTATTTATTCCAAGCTTATTTACTTGGCATTATTTGCTACATGATTTATTTTATATTCAACACTTATTTCCAGAATTAGTAGTATTGATATTATTAAATTACAAGTCTACTTTGTGTCTACATGAAGAATAAACTGCATTCTAAAAAAAAACTCACAACATAATTTCATTTTCTTTTGTTCAAAATACTTAATATTTCTTAGCACCACTTGATTATTTTGTAGAGACAAGGTCTGTGTAATGATACTAATTTTAAAAGGAAACGTAACTGTGAGGAAAAGTTTACTTTATAACTATTGTTAAATGACCTAAGTGTGTAAATAATATTCATTAATCATATATGTTTCTATCCTCTACATTAATCTCCAAAGAAATTATGCTATGCATTAGAAAAAAATAAGGCAAGATTAAACCTGGCATTATTCTATGTACAGATGTATTTTACAAATTAAATTCAGCTAAAATACTAAGGATCTTTAACCTATGACATACAGGAACATTAAAATGTGATTCTAGGAAATTTTTCAGCAATTTAACAGCATCCTCAAAGATATGTGTAATTTTCATATTTCATTTTCAGTGTGGCTATACTATTTCCTTTTATGATTTTAAGACTACTGTGGAAGCTCCAGACATGAAGTCTTTATATAACCATTCTTTTAGTAAGAAAGGAAAATATCTACTCAATCTGTTTTACTCAGTCTACTGGTTCTAAAGTTAATCTCATCCAGAAACACACACATAGACCAGAAATAAAGGATAAGCAAATATCTGGTCATGCCATATCCCAATAAAGTTGACTCACTAAATTAACAAATACAAATTACATCCTTCCAAAATTCATATGTTAAAGGCTTAACCACAAAACCTTAGAACATGATCTTATTTGGAAATAAAGGTGATTTAGATGTAATTAGTTGTGATGAAGTTATACTGTATTGCATGTAATACAACACTACTGACATACTACAGAAGACTATTACAGAAGAAGTGGATATTTGGATACAGAAACACACATACAGGGAAAACACTATGTAAACTTGAAGGCAGAGATTAGGGTTATACATCAGTAAGCCAGGGAACACCAAAGGCTTCCAGAAAATCAGAATCTAGAAGATAGACATAGGACATATTCTCTTTCACAGCCCTCAAAAGAAAGCAAACATGTTGACACTTTGACCTTGGATTTCTTGTGTCCATAATTGTGAAAAAAAGTGTTCATTTGTTTAAGTCACAAGATACCATTTTGTGATAATTATACAACACTCCAAAGTATAAAAATATGCTTCCTCAACAATGGTGATATTCATTATGTAAAGTCTGAAGCACTGTCCATGGTGCTATTTCCTAATTATCCAAAGTTGCAAATTATAAATATGATAATAAAATATGAGTTAACTTAAATATTAAATGTCTTAACCACAATTTGTTGTCCACAGAAATTAAAAACCACATTTCTCCAACAGTGACATGATATTAAGCAATCTGGACCATAAAACAGCATTTTCTTCTATTCACACATTCATGTTTCATAGAATTCCTCCTTAATGTAGTTTCCACTCCTGTTCATTTAATTTGTTACAAAAACTATAAGCTGGTAATATTTGGTTGGGCTATGGAAAAGAAAGTTTCTAATTCACATCCTTCCTTTCTCAAAAATATCTTTATTTTTTATGTTCAAGTTAATACAAGTTGAGTCTTTTAGAAGAGAAGTATTAATATTTAAGTGACTGAAGTGCAGTAAGTTACACTTGATTTCAAATAAAATAACATTTATAAATTTAATCAAACTATAAATTAAAATTTCAAACTCGAAAGTAGCTAATTTTAAGGGATCCGAAATTATCTAGATTATTTAGCCAATTAGGGAGTTACAGAAATTAAATGGTAAAAATGAGGCAATGTTTTACTACAATTTTTTACTACATTTTTTTTATTGTTGTTGTGGGTTAAGCCACACACATATATATATATATAATATATATGAAAAATATTTAAAATAAAGCAATCAAATGATAAATTTAGAGTGCTAAGAAAGGGAATTTGGGAAGAAAATAAAAGAAAAAGAAGTACTAAACACCAAGGTAAAATGTTGTCAAATTATTATTTATTTTCCAAGTTATGTAATGATTGGCATATCAAACTATTGCTCTAGGATAAAAAATCAAAATTACATTCTCTGCATTTATTTTTATTAATAGCATCATATGAAAATGATTTAATTTTGACATTTTGGAGAGTCTGAACCATTTGTGAGATAGTCCAAAAACAAAGCATAATTAAGGCAAAACAGGCAAAAATTATCTGTGTAGAGTTTAGCAGATACCAGAAAAGATAGGCTCATCCTCCAAAAACAGCTAAAACTGATATAGGAGGCTTGTATCACAGTGATTGTGAGGTCCATCATATGCATTTAGAAAATGGCATGGAGAACATGGAGTCAAGTTGCCGAATATTAAAAACCTAGTATTTAGCATGGATACATGTAAGAAACTTGAATTTTTGATGCATTTTATAGATGAATCCAATATGATTTGCTGCTGTATTAAATGCAAGGCAGAATGATAATTATAAATAAAAGTAAAGCATAGCTTTGAATATTTTTGTCTTTCATATATATATGGAGAAATGTGTTTGCTAAGATGAACCATATGAGATTAGCAGGATGTAGGGGCATGTGGAAATGGAGTTTATTTTTAGACACATTTACTTTGTAATGCCTAATACGCAAAAATATTTGATGATTAGATAACAACAAATATATAAATTTTGGAACCATCAGCATAAACATGGTAAATAAAAGCACACAACTGATGAGATCATTTCTAAATTGAGCAAAGGCAATTGAGTGGAACAATGAAGATAAGAGTTTGAAGGCTTACCCTTGAGCCTTCCCATCATTTTGAGAAATAACCAGCAAAATGGTTGAAAGTGATGTCCTATGAAGGACATGAACAAGAAATCTTCATGGATTCTAAAGAAAGATTTCTAAAAGAATGTAATTACAAAGAGTATCAAATGCTGATGATATATTGTGAGAATAAATTACCCATAAAATTTTCTTATGTGGAAGTCAAATTAAGACATATATACACAATGTCACTGGATTGAAGGAAGCAAATTTTTTATTGCAGGGGAGTCAATGGGAAGAACAAGTGCAGACAGGCATTATAGAAACCCTTTAAAGGAGTAATAAAAAAAAAAAAAAAGAAGAAGAAGAAGCGAATGGAGTGGAAGTAATTGCTTGAAATAAGTGAGTGGAGAAACAAGATTTTTTAATGGCAATGTAAATGACCCAATAGAGAGGGAAAAAATAATGATGTTCACAAGAACATGTATAAATACACAAGTAATTCACTTGGAATGTCTATATTTTCACTTTTTAAAAATCCGTATACTTTTCTGCAATAATTATAAATTATTATCTGCCCACTTAAATGCGAGAATTCGAAATACATCTGTTGCACAATATTTTTGTAATAGATTTGTACAGGTGAAAAAATCTAAACAGTTTATTTAAAATAACAAGCCTTAATAATACTTGGCAATGAAACTGGTGCAGAGTGTGCATTTTAAAACAAGCTGCAAGATGAAAATTCATTACAGAAATAAGTAACCTAGTATGGTAGAGTTTCTCAAGATGTAGCTCATTGCATGAGGCCTTAATAAACACTTTAGATAATTCTACATAAACAGGTTTGGAATAAACCTTTATTCATACTTTGAGTTTAAAATTAATATTTGAATGCCTCAGCCTAAAATTTTGTTGGCTAAGTTTCAAAGCAAACTCTTTCTATATTGACAAATATACTAGATACATGATTATGAGTATAAATGTATTTATTGATTTAGAAATTCATAACGAAACAGAACTAGCTACAACTTTACACAGAAGATTTTAGTAATTATTTTGTATTAGATATTTCTGTTTTCTCAACCTCATAAAATATCTAATATAAATATAAAATATTTATCTAAAAGATAACCTTACATAAAATGTTTATAAAAACATTGAGAAGATGTAAATAGGTAATTAACAACAGACCTTTCTGAATATTAAAACAGATACATGTATATATCTAAAATTAGAGATGTTGTACTTCACAAGTTTCATGATAATTAAGTTAGACTTGAAGTTCGTCAATATTTATTAAGAAACAGGATAAAGGATGCTATTAAATACAAGGAAAGAGTTGGCTTGTTCAAATACCCAATAGATAGTCAGGGGAGGTCTTGATGAATGCAAGCAAGAGTAGTGGAACAGCTGCTAACTGCAGGCAAAAAATCTGGGTGTGGGCTATGTTATGAGAGACAAAAGGAGATGAAATACTGCTTAACTAGAAAGATTTTCTAATACATAAGGATGCAAGCCTTATGTAAACCTCATCTAAGTTTTTTTTGTTTTGTTTTATTCCATTTTTGTTTTGTTTTAAAATATTACCTAGGTTTTGGTTAGAGTAAGCTAGTTGTTGACGAAGTTTAGTGTAGGCTTCCTCAACTGTCTTTAATACATTGCTCATTAGCATTTAATACGTAGCTCATCAGCACCTGCTCCTGAATGTATGAAATTATCTCTGTCACCCTGAACCGTTAAGGTCACATTATGGTTACAAGCATCACTTGTCATTTCATGTTACTTCCTTCTCCCTTTGTTTTTTGTTATCTGCTTTCTAATATTAAGAAAACACTTTTTTTCAAGACGGAAAACTAAAATTTATCTTTAAAACTTGTGATTATCTGTTGAAATTCCTTCTCCCTTCTTTTTAATTTTCTGATGTATGCAAGCATTCATTCACTTAATGGGTATTTAGTGATGCTTAGATGAAGACGTGCTGGTATTTTAGAGTCTGCTAGATGTAGAAATTCCTCTACTGTCTGACTAGGACAATATTTTCATCTCTCTATCCTGTGATTCAAATTTGAAAATATTGAATGAGAGTGGCAATCAATTTCACATTATCTGTATTTTCTTAAACTCAGAATACATATAATATCTAAATCATTTGCATTCTTTTAATTCTCTGACTTTAGTTGGAAACTGTCAATAGTTTGAATGGTTCTGAACCACAAAATGAATGTAACTTGTTTGGTTATACCAGAGATAAATGGCTCTGATTTGGATCAAGGACTTACATACCCAGGCCTCATCTTCCTGTATGGTAGATAGGTAGCTAGCTGTCTTATAGAAAGTTGTACAACAATAATGACCTATTTTGTGTAAAAGCTATTGTTTTCATAATAAAGATAACTATCTTTACTGGGCTAGAGACTTTAGATTTTAAAAGGGAGATTTTTCTGACCCATAGCCAAGAAATGCAGGTACAAATTAGCCTTAGGGAATAATGATTAAAATATAGGTCTTGATATGAATCTTTTTAATTTAATAGGTTGAGAAGATGTAAATAGGTAATTAACAACAGACCTTTCTGAATTTTAAAGCAGATACATGTATATATCTAAAATTAGAGATGTTGTACTTCACAAGTTTCATGATAATTAAGTTAGACTTGAAGTTCGTCAATATTTATTAAGAAACAGGATAAAGGATGCTATTAAATACAAGGAAAGAGTTGGCTTGTTCAAATATCCAAGAGATAGTCAGGGGAGGTCTTGATGAATGCAAGCAAGAGTAGTGGAACAGCTGCTAACTGCAGGCACAAAATTTGGGTGTGGGCTATGTTATGAGAGACAAAAGGAGATGAAATACTGCTTAACTAGAAGGATTTTAAGATTTTCAGACAGTCAAAAGGAAGATTATTTTTTTGCATCAGATTATAAATATGTTTATTTATTTTGAAATATAACACACATAAATAAATGTATATAACATTAAAATATATAATACACCAAACAAATAAAAAACATTCACATGTCTACCACTGAGGTCAGGAAATAAAACATTGTCAGAAGCCATCACCATCTCTTTGGCAAACATGACCTCTTCCATCAAGAGATAATCAATATCTTGAATGTGATGGCAATCATATGCTTGTCTTTCTGTTTAATTTTATCATATATGTATATATGCTTAAATTTCTTAAATATAATGATTTAATTTACACTTTTTCACATTTTATGTACATTAAATTACATTACATGTATTTTCGTCTTGCTGTTTCAATATTTTTTTCTTCTGTTAGCATTGCTCACATGTTGTAACCAGCTCAATTTTACACTTTGTTTTTTTTTTTTTTTTTTTTTTTTTTTTTTTTTTTTTTTTTTTTTTTTTGCTGTGTAACATTTTATTGTTTGAGTATACCACAGTTTAATTAGCCATTCCACTTCTGATGGACAGCTGGTTTCCACTACAGGATATATGATGCTGCTTTGAATATTATTTTTTGTGTATCCATGTACATATGTGAGCAAATTATTTGGGTTTACAGATACAGAAATACAGAAATAAAATTTTGGGGTCATGCATTATAAGTTTATTTGATTTTGACATAAGGGAATGTTTTTCCAAGTTTACATTACTATATAAAATTGAATTAGAGTTAACTTTTTATAATACTATTGTCAGACATTTCTTTTTTTTCTCATTGTGGTTTTTAATTGGCATTTCGGTGATGTTTAGAAATGTTGGGCATTTTTTCATATATATCTGTTGGCCATTAGTATTTCTTAAGAAGTGTCTATTTTGATCCTTTGCTCATTTTAATTTTTATTTTTTAAAATTATACTTTAAGTTCTGGGGCACGTGTGTAGGTCGTGTAATTTTATTACATAGGTATACACATGCCTTGGTAGTTTCCTGAACCCATCAAACTATCACCTACATTAGGTATTTCTCCTAATGTTATCCCTCCTCTAGCCCCCCACTCCCCAATAGGCCCCAGTGTGTGATGTTCCCCTCCCTGTGCTCGTGCGTTCTCATTGTTCAACTCCCATTTATGAGTGAGAACACGCAGTGTTTGATTTTCTGTTCTTGTGATAGTTTGCTGAGAATGATGGTTTCCAGCTTCATCCATGTCCCTGCAAAGGACACAAACTCATTCTTTTTTATGGCTGTGTAGTATTCCATGGTGTATATGTGCCACATTTTCTTTATCCAGTCTATCATTGATGGACATTTGGTTCAGTTCCAAGTCTTTGTTATTGTGAATAGCGCCACCATAAACTTACGTGTGCATATGTCTTTATAGTAGAATGATTTATAATCCTCTCGGTGTACACCCAGTAATGGGACTGCTGGGTCAAATGGTATTTCCAGTTCTAGTTCCTTGAGAAATCGCCATACTGTCTTCCACAATGATTGAACTAATTTACACTCCCACCAATACCATAAAAACATTCCTATTTCTCCACATTCTCTCCAGCATCAGTTGTTTCCTGACTTTTTGATGATCAACATTCTAACTGGCATGAGATGGAGGAATATTTACCAAGCAAATGGAAAGCAGAAAAGCAGGAGTTGCAATCCTAATCTCTGATAAAAGCAGACTTTAAACCAACAAAGATCAAAAGAGACAAAGAAGGGCATTACATAATGGTAAAGGGATCAATACAGCAAGAAGAGCTAACTATCCTAAGTAGATATGCACTCAATACAAGAGCACCCAGATTCATAAAGCAAATTCTTAGAGACCTACAAAGAGACTTAGACTGCCACATAATAATAGTGGGAGATTTTTACATCCTACTGTCAATATTAGATAGATGAACGAGACAGAAAATTAACAAGGATATTCAGGACTTGAACTCAGCTCTGGACCAAGTGAACCTAGTAGACATCTACAGAACTCTCCACCCCAAATCAACAGAATATACATTATTCTCAGCACCTCATTATACTTATTCTAAAATTGACCACAGAATTGGAAGTAAAGCACTTCTCAGTAAATGCAAAGGACAGAAATCATAACAGTCTCTCAGACCATAGTGCAATCAAATTAGAACTCAGAATTAATAAGTTCACTCCAAACCACACAACTACATGGAAACTGAACTACATGGAAACTGAACAACCTGCTCTCAAATCACTGCTGGTTAAATAATGAAATGAAGGCAGAAATAAGGGTGTTCTTTGAAACCAATAAGAACAATGACACAACGTACCAGAATCTCTGGGACACATTTAAAGCAATGTTTAGAGGGAAATTTATAGTACTAAATGCCCACAAGAAAAAGAAGGAAAGATTTAAAATTGATACCCTAACATCAAAATTATAAGAACTAGAGAAGCAACAGCAAACAAATTCAAAAGCTAGCAGAAGACAAGAAATAACTAAGATCAGAGCAGAACTGAAGGAGACAGAGATACAAAAATATCCTTCAAAACATTAATAAATCGAGGAGCTGTTTTTTTGAAAAGAGCAACAAAATAGACCACTAACCAGATTAATGAAGAAGAAAAGAGAGAAGAATCAAATAGACACAATAAAAAAATGATAAAGGGGATATCACCACTGATCCCACAGAAATACAAACTACCATCAGAGAATACTATAAACACCTCTATGCAAATAAACTAGAAAATTTAGAAAAACTGGATAAATTCCTGGACCCTTATACCCTCCCAAGTCTAAACCGGGAGAAGTCGAATCCCTGAATAGACCAATAACAAGTTTTTTTTTTTTTTTTTTTAATTATACTTTAAGTTCTAGGGTACATGTGCACAACGTGCAGGTTTGTTACATATGTATACATGTGCCATGTTGGTGTGCTGCACCTTGAAATTGAGTCAGTAATTAATAGCCTACCAACCAAAACAAGTCCAGGACCAGACGGATTCACAGCCAAATTCTACCAGAAGCACAAAGAGGAGCTGACACCATTCCTTCTGAAACTATTGTCAGACATTTCAATTGTTTCTCTGTAATTGTCTAATCATTCCTCAAACTGCTATATGTATTTGCCTTTCCTGATTACTGATGGAATTGAAACCATTTTTGTTTGTATCAATGATTTGTTGACCATTTAAATTTTATGAGATGAAGATAAAAGTTCTTTGTCCATTTCTATTTTGGGTTTTATGTATTTTTAGTAATTACTTGAATAATGTTTTATAAATTCTGAATATTAATATTTTATTGGTTATATATATTGTACTAGCTTTTTTCACTTTATGTATTGTATTTTTCTACTTCTATCACAGCTTTCACAAGCAGATGTTCTTTATTTTAATATTGGCAAATTAACTGAGAATTTCCGTTACAAATAATTTTATTTAGTATTTGAAAATAAAATAATCTGTATCATAGCTATTTTAGTAAATGTCTAAAGTATAGGAAGGGTAATGAAAATCCTCAGGATCACATATCTAGAGAACAAATTTGAGTCCGCTTTGTTCACTACATCCTAGATACATACATGTTTCTATATGTTACCTCTTTCACGGTTTAAAAAAATGTCAAAGTAATCATCATTAAATCCACTTTATTATATCACAAAAACTATGCTCAGTTCTAATAACTTTTGTAAGCTCACGTGGTATTAGATATTATTTTAGTCCATTCAGATTGCATTAAGATACATTAAACTGGGTGGTTTACAAACAAATTTTTTCTTACAGTTTTAGAGGCCAGAAAGTTCAAGATGAAGGTCCCATCAGGTTGTGTCTGATGAATGTTCACTCACTGCTTCACAGATAGTGCCTTCTTGCTCTGTTCTCTCGTGGTAGAAAAAGGAATAAGCTTCCTGGTACCACTTTTATATGGGAACTGATCTCATTCATGAGGACTCCATCCTGTGACCTAATCACCTTCTAAAGGCCTTGTCTCTCAATATTACTGCATTGAGGATTACATTTTGGCCAAAGAATTTTGGGGAGACACAAATATTTAGACCATAGGAGTATGTTATAATATTAGATATATAGTGTAGCATAATTAAAACTTTTGTAAGTGCTATATTAATCATTTTGTGAAGTGCCATATTAGTTAATGCAACCATGGTGACCATAAGTTAATTCAACTTTGTTGAGCACCAAACAGTTAAAAAGTATTCCATTAAGAGTCATTTCTGGGGCACGCTACCACTTTCAAATATTTTACTAATCGTCCAAATAAAATCATGAAGGGAGACATTTTATTATGTATCTTTCTAGAACAGTAGCTTCTACATATATTTTATCCAAATTTTTAACCCAGCAGGTACTCAATAAGCATTTAGTGAATAAATGAATGAACAACTCTGCTTTGTATAAAGGATCATGACTGGATTGGAACAATAGGAGACAAGATGACAATTCACATTTCTTTAAATGACATGCTGAATTACTCTTGGGAGAGTTTGCTATTGCACATTATTCATCTGTAAAACTACAATATACTGTGATCTCTTAAAGAAAATAGCTTGAGATAACTCTTAGAAATAAAGCATTCTCTCATGAATACAGTGTGCTGTTTCTGCTTTATTTTCATGTTTTAAATACGTTGGAAAAATTGCATAGCCTTTCATAGCATAGCAGTAAAATAAATATTGAGGAGGATAAACTCTTAATTCAACTTTGTATTTCAATGAAAATACACAATTTATACTGCTAAACACTGAATATTTAAAAATAATATAAATTGGTTGGGATTGTCTATTCCTAAGAAAATCTTAAAATGAAGGTTACTTTTAAGGTTTGAGAAACAAACTCATTAAATTGATTATTAAATTTATCTCCACATATCTTATTAACAAACCAAGGAAAATCTTGTACAGAAAGACATAAGCATACTTTGCAGATCAATCATAATTAAATTTTTAGCTTTGTAAGTTTCAGTATTTGATGAATGCAAACATTTAAAAACATTGAGCAAAATTTGAGCTTTACTTTTATGCTAGATACATGTGTCCCCAATGAGTGTCTGAAGAATACCTTATCTTTGATCTTGCCAAAAACAAGTAGTGAAAACTATAATGTCTTTTCTATTTAGATAGTCTGTATCCATGGAAACGCAACACTATATGAGTTTGTGTTATTCTGACGTTGTCCTGTAAGAAATAAAATACGGCCGGGCGCGGTGGCTCAAGCCTGTAATCCCAGCACTTTGGGAGGCCGAGACGGGCGGATCACGAGGTCAGGAGATCGAGACCATCCTGGCGAACACGGTGAAACCCCGTCTCTACTAAAAAAATACAAAAAACTAGCCGGGCGAGGTGGCGGGCGCCTGTAGTCCCAGCTACTCAGGAGGCTGAGGCGGGAGAATGGCCTAAACCCGGGAGGCGGAGCTTGCAGTGAGCTGAGATCCGGCCACTGCACTCCAGCCTGGGTGACAGAGCGAGACTCCGTCTCAAAAAAAAAAAAAAAAAAAAAAAGAAATAAAATACACACAAAAATGCATATGTAGGATTGTAAGTCAATGCATAACTAATTTCAATCTCATTTATTGTAGTTTTACATCTATATTAAAAATATGCCTATTCCTTCGTTGGACATTTATTATTAACAGATATTTAGCATAAGTAGGCACTTACCTATGTACTCATGATAAAATAGTGAACATTACTAACAACATGCACGGCTCTCATAGTTGACATTATAGTGCTATATTTATGTTGTTCTACTATGTATATAGTATATGTAAATAAGATTATTTATGTTATGAGGCTGAGGTGGGAAGACATCAATAAACAAATACTAAAGTATTTATTGTGCAATATATTAGTTCCTTAGAGGAGAAATCTCCACACAAGGAGTGTGTGCCAATAAGTTAAATATTTTATGCTCTCACTCTTTCTTCCTACTAATATTTATGCAGTGCAACCCTAACCTGCTCTAGCAAGCTGAAATTTGAAGGGAGAAGAAGAATCTTAAGGAGAATGAATGACGTAGTTGAGAAATTGACTATTTCTTGCACTCATACTCCCATTACAGAGTTTTTAACCTGAAACATTCCAAGTCAGGGAAGGGCAAAATGTTAAATCATGTTCAGAGATTTAACTGTTGAACTGTCCTGAATATTTTAATTGCTAAAGTGAGGCAATTATTGAAACTAAATTGGGTAGAATTTCATAACCAGAAAAATCATAGGGTCCTCTTTAAATGTCAACAAAGGAGGGAATAATTACTGCGTCTCATGGTAAGAGACAAATAAAATTGTTTTCTGCTTACTTGCTACATGGCCCACGTATTCCATGTAATGCTAATGGGTGAAAATTAATATAGAGGATTTGATCGTATAAACTATGACTGTCCAAGTAAAAATAATAAGAAACATAGAAAATCATCTGAATAAAAGTCATAAAAGACAGAAAAATTAAAAGAATATATGAAACTTGTAGAAAGTATAAAACCACAAAAAGAGTTAAAAACAATAAGTAGTGGTGGAGTACAGTGTTTGGTAAAGTAACATATTCATTCTAAATTGTTTCCAGAGTCCACATTTAAGTCCAGTGAGCCTAGGTTTGCAGTGTGGTCATTGGGTTATTTGTCATATCGACCAAGTAATTTCAGATAGGGGTTCCAACAGTTAGACCTACTATAATATCTGATCATCTAATATGGCAGATAAATCAGAGTGGGGCTACGCTGGTCTGTATACACTCAAAAAAATAAAGGTATTGTTGGGGGTTTCTCGACTTGCATTTATAATGCACATGATGGTTATATTCTGCATTAAGCAGGATAGGCAAGGTAGGTACAGAATAAAAGATATGGCTTTATTATTAAGCAGAAGGGATACCATATATACCCTAAATAAAGGAAATGGTATATCACAATAAAATCAGAGCAAAAGACAGTGGAAAAACATAGGGCTAAAATAAACATTGAGATACTGCAGTTGAGTAAACAGTTTCTCACACTAAAACATGCATGTTATATAACAGGAGTCAGTGTTGTGGAAACAAGCAAGAAAAAAATAGAAAAAAATTATGGCAAAAATGAGAAAGATACTGCACATATGTATGTGTGTATTTACATACATACATGGAAATCTGTGAATTCTGTGGAAAAGTAATGTAATTACAATAAATTTTAAATCACAAAATAAATGCAGATATTCTGATGTCAAGCAAAGTTACTTAAAATGAAGTTATCTTCAATTCTATCTTTTTATGTGTTTCCAGCGATTTATATCCTGGAAAATAATTGACAATGTAAGAGAAAAACCTCACTGATGAAGAACGTATCAAATTTATGTTTATATTAAATGATTACATATATTAATATTTCTGAATACTTATGGTATTTTTGAAACACTATTCAGTTTTTAAAAAGATGGAAATCCTGCCTTTTGCGACAACACGGATGAATCTGGAGAACACTTGCTAAATAAAACAAGCCAGTCACAGAAGGACAAATCTGCAGTATTCCAATTACATGAGGTGTCTATAATTGTCAAACTCATAGAAGCAGAGAGTACAACAGTGGTTTCCGGGTTTTGGAATCTAGGAAAAATGAAGAATTGTTGTTCAAAGGCTATAAAGTTTCAGTTATGCTGGATGAATAAGTTATAGAGATCTGTCTGACAGCACAATGTCTATAGTTTATAACACAGCATAGTCACTTCGACATTTGTTAAGAGAGTCAATCTAATGTTAAGTGTTCTTAGTACACACACACATAGAAAATGAGACAAAAGCATACTTTGGGAGGTATTGGGAATATCTACTACCTTGATTGTGGTGTCTATATGATATCTTAGATGTTTGCATATGTCCAAATTCATCAGATTTTACATATTAAATAAATGTAGATTTTGTATATCAAATATGAAAGCTGATAAAAATAAATTAAGGTGTTAAAATATGGTGGATTAATAAAAATGACTAAATGAAGCAAAATAAATATAGTACTTATGGAAAGAGCAAGATTAAAAAAAGAAAAAATACAAACAAGAGACATAGTCTTAGAATAGAAAAATAGATCTTTAGGAATAGGATTTATATGACTACCTGTTTGAATTTCTTGTCAAAGTGCCTTCTAAAAATAATTACTATCTGCAGAATAAAGCAGTTTTTTGAGATGAATCATTTCTTATAATTAGAGAATATCTTTCTTTTGAACAGTTCAGTGGGATATGCAATTTGTAAATTAATATATATTTAAAATTAGGAGAATAATATGAAAAATGACTTTAGTAATGCTAAATAAACTCTTTAAACAATGGAAAATTATTTACTGTTATTTTCTAAAGTAGTACATTATTCTGCCGGGCGCGGTGGCTCAAGCCTGTAATCCCAGCACTTTGGGAGGCCGAGACGGGCGGATCACGAGGTCAGGAGATCGAGATCATCCTGGCTAACACGGTGAAACCCCGTCTCTACTAAAAATACAAAAACTAGCCGGGCGAGGTGGCGGGCGCCTGTAGTCCCAGCTACTCGGGAGGCTGAGGCAGGAGAATGGCGTAAACCCGGGAGGCGGAGCTTGCAGTGAGCTGAGATCCGGCCACTGTACTCCAGTCCGGGTGACAGAGCGAGTCTCCGTCTCAAAAAAAAAAAAAAAAACAAAAACAAACAAACAAACAAAAAAAAACAAAAAAAAACAAAACAAATAAAGTAGTACATTATTCTTATGAAGACTGCATGCAACGATAGAGCAAATTTACTTGCTGTCATGAGACTCAGGTACCAGATATGTTTAAATCACCATAAACTGAATTCTCTGTACTACATTTTCCCCGTCTATAAAATTATAAGTATGAACTGTATAATACTTAGTTTCTTCATGATTCTGACATTCAAATACCAGTCAGTTGAAAATAACTCTGATTATTTCTTTTACATGTATTATTATTCAATAATATTTAAAACCTATGCCTCTTTTCCAATAATATTTAAATGCATATTTTTAGTGCTACAGATTAACTAAATTCCAGTTAGTTACTTAAATCAGTTAAAAAAATAGCTGAATTTTATTAAATCTAAGTGGTATTTTTACTGAATTATTTTGATTTAAGAACTAATTTTCATATTTTATTAGATTTGTTAAATATTGTGGTTTTCATAGTTGACTACTAGGTAGTAGTTGCAAATATAATATAATTCTGTTTAATTTCATTAAGTCTACAATATTAATACAGTTATTGATCTCAAATAACTCTACATTCTTTATTCATAAATTTTGCCAATTAAGCAATGTCCAGTGTTTTATATTTTTGGTAAGATATTCTGGCTTTAGTTTTCCTTTAATTTAACTTTATATTCATAACCTGAATAATTATGTTTTGCTAAAACATGTAACCATAGGTGGCAATATCTGTAGTAGCTAAGGTTTTACATCTTCCAATTGATTTCTTCAAAAATAATATTTGAGTGGAGCATGGTGGCTCATGACTATAATCCCAGCACTTTGGGAGGCCAAGAGAGAGAATCACTTGAAGTCAAAAGTTCAGAGCCAGCCTGGGCCACTTGGCAAGACCCTGTCTCTAAAAAACAAAACAAAACAAAACAAAACAAAATGCCACATGTGTGGTGGTGTGCACCTGTAGTCTTGGCTACCTGGGAGTCTGTGGCAAGAGGATCATTTGATCCCAGGAGTTTAAGGCTGTAGTGAGCTGTAATCATGCCACTGCATGTTAGCCTGAGGAATTGAGTAAGAGTCTGTCTCTAAAATATAATAATTTTTTTTTTAACTTTTATTTTAAGTTTAGGGGTACATGTGCAGGATGTGCTTGTTTGTTACATAGGTAAATGTGTGTCATGGGGTTTGTTGTAAAGATCATTTCATTACCCAGGGATTATACCTAGTATCCATTAGTTATTTTTCCTGATCCTCTCCCTCCTCTCACCCACCACTCTTCAAAAGGCCCCAGTGTGTGTTTGTTCCCTCTACGTGTCCATGTGTTTTCTTCATTGAGCTCCCATTTATAAGTGAGAATAGACAGCACCTAGTTTTCTGTTCCTGTGTTAGCTTGCTAAAGATAATGGCTTCCAGATCCCTCCATACCCCTGCAAAGGACATGATCTTGTTCATTTTTATGACTGCATAGTATTCCATGGTGTATATGTACCACATTTTCTTTATCCAGTCTCTCACTGATGGGCGTTTAGGTTGATGTTAGGTCTTTGCTGTTGTGAATAGTGCTGAAATGAACATATGTGTGCATGTATCTTTATAATAGAATGATTTGTATTCCTTTGGGTACATACCCAGTAAAGAGATAGCTGAGTCGAATGGTATTTTTGTCTCTAGGTCTTTGAGGAATCACCACACTGTCTTTCACAATGGTTGAACAACTTACACTCTCACTAACAGGGTAAAATGTTCCTTTTTTCTCTGCAACCTCACCAGCATCTGTTATTTTTTGGCTTTATAATAACAGCTATTCTGACTGGCATGAGTTGGTATTTCATTGTGGTTTTGATTTACATTTCATTAATGATCAGTAATGTTGAGCTTCGACAAACCTGAGAAAACAAGCAATGATTAAAAAAAATCTCGGCGCGGTGGCTGACGCCTGTAATCCCAGCACTTTGGGAGGCTGAGGCAGGTGGAACACGAGGTCAAGAGATTGAGAGAATTCTGGCTAACATGGTGAAACCCCGTCTCTAATAAAAATACAAAAAATTAGCCTGGCACGGTGGCGGGCGCCTGTAGCCCCAGCTACTAGGGAGGCTGAGGCAGGAGAATGGCGTGAACCCAGGAGGCGCAGCTTGCAGTGAGCAGAGATCGCGCCACTGCACTCCATCCTGAGTAATGGAATCAGACTCAATCTTAAAACAAACAAACAAACAAACAAAAAAAACTCGATTCAATAAAAAAAAATCTCTATTCAATCTCTATTCAATAACTGACTAGCCCTACACAGAAAATTGAAAGTGGACTCCCTTCTTGCACCATACACAAAAATTAACTCAAGATGGATTGAAGACTTTAGTGTAAAACTGTAAAAATCCTGGAAGACAACCTAGGCAGTACCATTTAAAACACAGGCACAGGCAAAGATTTCAAGACAAATATGCCAAAGGCAATTGCAACAAAAACCAAAAGTGACAAGTGAGATCTAATTAAATTAAGTAACGTCTGCACAGCAAAAGAAACTATCAACAGAGTAAATAGACAATCTACAGAAAGGGAGAAAAGTTTTACAAACTATGTATCTTACAAAGGTCTAATATCCAGGATCTGTAAGGAACTTAAACAAATTTACAAGAATAAAACAACCCCATTAAAAAGTGGGCATAACACAAACATAAGTGTGGTCAACAAGTATATGAAAAAATAATTATTATTAATAACATTTGACAGAGTGACGTCAGAAGGATTGCAATGGCAGAGTAGGAATCCATATATACTCCTTCCCTCCCATAAACGCAGTGATGTAACAAAACAATCATGTAAAAATACCTTTTGTCAGGAATCCAGAAATGAGTCAAGAGGCTGCGGCACTCTGGGGGAATGCAAAAGTACCCACATTGAAAGCAGGAGGCAAACGTAAGACTATTTTTGCTACAATAGTTACCCCAAATATAGTGCCATATTATCAGGTGGAAATCTTCAGCTCTAGCTTTTCCCTGGGGGAGAGAAGGTGTACCTCTTATCCAATGACTCAACACTTCCAGGGCCTACCTAAAATACTAGCTTCTGTATAGTCTGTCTTGGAATGCTGACAGGACTCAGCATAATGTATTCTCCTGCACAAGTGAGAACATGGATTGTAGTTTGGGTTGGCAGTAGTCAGAACTCCTCTCCCAGGTCATTAAAGAGAAAATTAATAAAAATCCCAGGGCCGGGCGCGGTGGCTCAAGCCTGTAATCCCAGCACTTTGGGAGGCCGAGACGGGCGGATCACAAGGTCAGGAGATCGAGACCATCCTGGCGAACACAGTGAAACCCCGTCTCTACTAAAAATACAAAAAACTAGCCGGGCGAGGTGGCGGGCGCCTGTAGTCCCAGCTACTTGGGAGGCTGAGGCAGGAGAATGGCGGGAACCCGGGAGGCGGAGCTTGCAGTGAGCTGAGATCAGGCCACTGCACTCCAGCCTGGGCGACAGAGCAAGACTCTGCCAAAAAAAAAAAAAAAAAAAAAAAAAAAAATCCCCAGCTTCCATCTTATCCTAATGTAAGGAGAGATGTACTCTGTGTACAAAATTCCGACTTTTCCAGGGGCTACCCCTATGATTGGATTCTGTCTAGTTTGTCTTGGAGTGCTGATAGGACCTGGAATAATCTAGCCAACTGGATTCTAGTGAGAACAGAGGCAGTGGTTGATATAACATGCAACAATTCACTGGAAATCCCTCCACCTTGCTCAGCACAGGCTGATAGGCCAAAAACAATGAGATCTGTGCTTCTCCATGTAGAGGAAAAGAGCCTTACAGAATAACCAATAATATCAATTTTCTCAAGACTGGTTGGGGAACTGGTTTCAGTCTCGCTTGTGAGTGTTTGCTGATGTGACTTGGCATACACTAGACCCAGGGTTTCTAAAGATAAAGTGAGTTGAAGCACCAAGTTTGAAGAGGCCCCCATAATTTTTGACAGTGCTGATTAGTAAGGGTCTTTTCATAAATAAGGCAAGCTCATAAAGACAGGAAGGGGTGGATGTTCTGTCAGTTGATCTGACATCAACACAGAGATTCAAGAAAAATGAAGAAATTGGACAATACATTCTAAACAAAGGAATAAGGTAAAACTTTGGGAAATTACCCTAATTAAATCGAGTTTTATGACTTATGTGACAGAGAATTTAAAATAAACCTCACATAGTCCTTGTTTGCTGAGATAAGAAGAACAATGCATACATAAACAGAAAACATAAATAAAGAGAGAAAATATTTTAAGGTACCAAACAGAAATCATGGAGTTGAAGAAGAATATAATAACTGAGAAAAAATCACTAAAGGGTCTAACGGAAGCCTAAATCTGCAAAGCAGGAGAGAATGACAAGCTTGAAAAATAGGTAACTGGCAGGGAGCAGTGGGTCACACCTGTAATCCCAGCACTTTGGGAGGCCGAAGCGGGCAGATCACGAGGTCAGGTGACTGAGACCATCCTGGCTAACACGGTGAAACCCCGTCTCTACTAAAAATACAAAGAAATTAGCTAGTCGTGGTGGCGGGCGCCTATGGTCCCAGCTACTCGGGAGGCTGAGGCAGGAGAATGGCATGAACTGGCGAGACGGCTGAGCCGAGATCGCAACACTGCACTCCAGCCTGGGTGACAGAGCAAGACTCCGTCTGAAAAACAGTGATAAATAAATATATAAATAAATAATAGGTAACTGGAAATTATTCAGTTAAATAAGCATAAACAAAAAAGACTAAGAAACAGTGTGTAACAAACTTATGTGGCACCATCAAGTGTACCAACAAACACACTAACAGGTTATAGAAGACAGAGAGAGAGAGAGAGAGAGAGAGAGAGAGAGAGAGAGAGAGAGAGAGAGAGAGAGAGAGAGAGAGAGAAATGTTTTTAAGAAATAATGGGTAAAAACTTCCCAGATGCGGGGAAGAAAATGAACACCCAGACTGAGGATGCCCAAAAGCCCCCAACCCAAATAAACTCAAATAAATTCACACTAAGACACATTATAATAAAATTATCAAATTTAGACACAATTTTTAAAGCAGAAGGAGAAAAGTAACTCATCATATATAAGGTAGCTTCAGAAAGGGAGCAGCAGATTTTTTATTTTTCTTTTTGTACAGGCCAGAAGGATGTGGGATAATACTTTCAAAGTACTGAAATAAATAACATGAAAGCCTGCTAAGCAAGAATATTACACCTGTCACAACTATCTTATAAAACGGAGACAAATATTTTCCCCAATCAAAAGTTACACTATCACTATTAGACATGAATCAAGAGAAATGCTAAAGAGAGTTCATCGATTTGAAACAAAAGTACTCTAAACAGTAACATGATAACATAAGTAAATATAAAACTCATTGGTAAAGGTAATTATGTAGACAAATGCAGAATATCATATACTGTTATGGTGTTGGGTAAATCACTTGATTCAAGTATAAAAGTCAAAACACAAATATATTTAAAAATTTACAACATGTTAATAGATGCACAATATAAATAAATATTGGAGGAAGAGGGAGATAGTGAGTTGCTAATAAATTGGCAGGAAGTCTCAATTATGCAAGATGAAAAAGTTCTAGAAATCTACTGTACAACATTTTCTCTATAATTAACTATACTGTATTGCACATCAAATTTTTTATAAAGATAGACCTAATAAGTGCTCTAAATACAATAAAATGAAATAATATTTGACATCTTTCTTTACTGTGGATTGCATAGATTTGGGGTAACGGGCTTTGCCTCACTTTGTGACTTTTTTCCTGGTAAAAATTATAATTTCTGAGGCAGTACATATTATAATTATTATTGAATAAATTCATGAGACACGTAACAAATTATTTTAATTTAATAGCTTTGATTGCTATAATTATAACATAACTCAACTATCGGGAGAACCCGCTCCCAATGTTTAATGTGAGTTCTTTTCTATTTTCTAAGTGTCTCAGCTGGATTGAGAAATAAAGGGAAAGAGCACAAGAGAGAGAAATTTAAAGCTGGGTGTTGGAGTGGGGGAGACATCACATGTCGGCAGCATCCGTGATGTTCCCCCAGTCTTAAAACCAGCAAGCTTTTATTAGCGATTTTCAAAAGGGGAGGGAGTGCATGAATAAGGTGTGGGTCACAGAGATCCCATACTTCATACTTCACAAGGTAATAAAATATCACAAAGCAAATGGAGGCGGGGAGAGATCACAGGACCACTGGATGAGGGGAAATTAAAATTGCTAATGAAGTTTTGATGAGGCATTGTCGTTGATAACATCAGGAAACAGGGTTTGAGAGCAGACAACCTGTCTGACCAAAATTTATTAGGCGGGAATTTTCCTCCTCCTAATAAGCCTTGGAGCCCTACAGGAGACCGGGGCTTATTTCATCCCTTGGGCTTCGACCATAAAAGACGGCAGGCTTCTAAGGGGCCCTTCATAGGCCTACCCTCAGGGCGCATTCTCTTTCTCAGGGATGTTCCTTGTTGAGAAAAAGAATTCAAGGATATTTCTCCTATTTGCTTTTAAAGGAGGAGAAATATAGTTCTGTTCCATGCAGCTCACCGGAGGCCAGTTCAAAGTTACCGCTCTTGTTCCCTGAACATCGCTGTTAACCTGTTCTTTTTTTAAGATGCCCAGATTTCATATTGTTCAAACACACGCGCTCTACAAACAATTTGTGCGGTTGACACAATCCTCACAGAGTCCTAAGGTGACATTCATCCTCCTCAGCTTACCAAGAAGATGATGGGATTAAGAGATTACAGTAAAGACAGGCATAAGAAGTTATAAAAGTATTAATTTGGGAACTAATGAATGTCCATGAAATTTTCACAATTTATGTTCTTCTGCCGCGGCTTCAGCCGGTCCTTCCGTTCCGGGTCCCTGACTCCCCGCAACACTCAACATATTAAATTGTATAACATGATACATACTAGCATGCATGTAACTGTGAAACCATCACAATTAAAATAAAACATTTAACCATCATCGCCATAAGTTTCCTCATTCCCTTATGTAATTCTCTCCTGTGTCCTCCCCATGACTAAAACAATGTTGTACCTTTACTTAGTGTTGATTTGTTTGCACTTCCAAAAATTTTACATAAATGAATCATACCATATATATTATTTTATTTGGGTTCTTTTACTCAGTATGATTTATCCACAGTTATTTCTTCATTGTTGGTATGTATTTTGGTTTTTTCCAAGTGTGGTTATTAAAAATAGCTACAGTAAACATTTGTGTAAACATATTTTTGTAGGGTATATGCTTTAAATTTGGCTAGGTAACACTTAGCAGTGAAACGGTAGAACTATACATGGGTGAAAGTTTAAATATTTCATAAACCTCCAACTCTTTTTCAAAATGACAGGACAATTTTACATATAACTACAATGATTATAGTTATTTTTATAATTGTATGAGAGTCACATTTACCCAACATCCTTGCTATTAGTTGCTATGGTCAATCTTTTGCAGTTTAGACATTACACTAATGGTGTATTATTATCTCACTTTCTGTTTAATTTACCTTTTCTAATAATCAATAGTTTAGAATACCATTTTATGTTACTACTTGTCATCCCTGTACTGTTTTGGGGGGGGGGTAAATTAAGTGTCTGTTTAATTTTTTACCTAATTTTATTGTGTTACTTTTTTTCTTATTGGTGAGTTTTGATACACACACACACACACACACACACATATATATATATATATATATATATATATATATATTCTGGAAGCCCAGCGTGGCTATCTCTGCAATTGCTTTTTCTTCATTATCTCCATCCCACACAGAGATATCACTTTCCTGCATTTCCTCTTTATCACATCTATGTTTCAATTTATATCATTAATATTTTGTTTGACTATTAGAATAGTTTATATTTCAGTGTTGCATGTTTTATTTTAATTTCCCTATTGATATAAATTTCACAGAAAAATTTGCAGGACTCAAAAAATAAACACCTCTCCCCCTTTCTCAAACACACACTTGCACACACACACACCATACACATGCACGCAAACACACCAAGTACTATCTTTGCTCATTCTCTTTATCCTTTAATTTCTTTCTTCTACTTTGTGTGTGTGTGTGAGTGTGTTGCGTGTGTTCTTCTATTCTTTTCAACATTAATCAGTTGGAAAATGTAAGGTTGAAGCCATCATACCACAATAAAGATATTAAAGAAGACTTTGTGGCTGGGCACGGTAGCTCAGGCCTATAACCCCAGCACTTTGGGAGGCCAAGGTGGGCGGATCACGAGGTCAGTAGATCGAGATCATCCTGGTTAACAGGGTGAAACCCCGTCTCTACTAAAAATACAAACAATTAGCCGGGCGTAGTGGCAGGCACCTGTAGTTCCAGCCACTAGGGAGGTTGAAGCAAGAGAATGGAATGAACCTGGGAGGCGGAGATTGCAGTGAGCCGAGATCTCACCACTGCAGTCCAGTCTGGGTGACAGTGTGAGACTCCGTGTCAAAACAAAACAAAAAAAAGTTTGTTTCAGTTGGTAAATCAATAACTAATTTCTCAGTGTTATTTTGAGATTATATAACTAATGTGCAAAAATTTCTCCCTTTACTTTTGCCATTATTTGATTTTCTAATTCTACTAATCTGCTACATTAGTCAAGAAACCTATTGTAAACAAGAATTGTATTTTCTCTATTTACATGTTTATTGAGTTGTGTATTATTGTATGAATTTATAAAACTTTATTTAATAGACCATGTATTTTTCATTTTTTTAATGTTTTGATTTTCTCTGACTTGACAAGTCCATGTCAGATGGCTATCTATGCTTTTGATGTTCTTTCACTCTTTGAGTAATTTCCTATTTTACTCTTTTTTTCTCTCTGTCTCTGTCACATGCATACACACAGAAATACACATGTACACATGCATACATGTACAGAAATACATATGCACACCAAAATAATACATATGTATCTAAATATAAACAGATATACATATATACATATATTTTATGTATATTTTTATAGTGTATCTGTCTTTGTAGCTGTATCTATATCATATTTATACATGTATATATACACAATCTCTATTTTTATTATTTATTTATATATTTACCTTTTTATATCAATAACCAGCATTCCATAATTGCGTAGTGCAATTCTAATAACTCAGGGTCTATTCTAGTTTCCATTACTTCTAATTCTGTAGTTCCCTCATAGTCAGATAGTGAACTCATATTTTCCTCAAAATTTTACTCATGTGCTCATGACAAAAGATATTGAAAGCAGTTTCAAAAATTTTAACAGGACTGAGTGGAGTAGTACATGCCTGTAGTCCCAGCTATTTGGGAGTCTGAGGTGAGAGGATCACTTGAGCCCAAGAGGTAGAAGCTACAGTGAGCTATGATGACCCCACTGCACTCCAGCGTGGACGACAGAGAAAGACCCTGTTTTAGAAAGAAAAAAAATGCAAATGCACAACATTGTGAATATGTGACGTCAGTTTATAGGTCTTTGTTAACAAAGCCATAAATACATACAGTGACATTCAATAATCTTGAGTGTACAATTTGAATTACATTTTGTTTATCTCCTTTTCCAGTGAATTCCCAGCCTCATGAACTCCTCTGCAGTATTTTCCCAATTTTTATATCACTGATTATTTTTGACCATTGTAGATTTCATGTACATGATATCATACTGTATGCACTCTTTTGTGTTCATTTTCCTTAAAACTTCAGTATAGTATCTGTGATAAATATGTTGCAATATCTGTCAGTTGATCATTTTTATTCATGACCAATTATTATCTTCATTGTGTGACTACATCACATTTGCTTATTTATTCTTCTATTGATGAACATTTAGGTTGCTTCCAGTTTTTCTCTTTTATGAATTAAGATGATGTAAGTATTCTTATAGGTTTTGGTAAATATCTATGCTAAATTTTGCTTTCTAGAATGAATATATATTTAACATTGTAAGAAATTGTCAGATTATAATTTGTTCTCCTCCTAGAAATGTATAAGAGTTCCAATAGATTGATTTCCTCATCAAGATTTTATTTTGATGGTTTCATAAAAAATATTTAACTATTTTAGCAACTATATACTGATATATCATTGTTTAAATCTGCATTTCCTTAATGACTAATGTGGAACACTTTTTAAATGTCCTTACTGGCCATTTACACTTTTGTTTTGTTTTGAAAAGTGTTCAATTGGCCTAATTTTCAAAGATACTTTCTGTTTTTTATTGAGTGTAGAAGTTTCTTATCTTTTAAAATAGATCTTAGATCTTTCATCAGAAATATTCATATATAGGTATATATATTTCACTTATATATACACACACATATATGTATATTATATAAGCATGCATACAAATACATGACAAAAATATTCTCTTAATCTGTTGATTGCCTGTTTTCTTATTTAATGATAATGAATTCTAGTACACTACTTTTTTTTTTTTTTTTTTTTTTTTTTTTTTTTTTTTTGTGACATCCTATCCAAGAAACAAGACCTTACCACTAGGTTTCAAAACAATTCTTCTAGATATTTGTATACATTTAAGAACATTTATACATTTTATTTTCTCCTTTTTTTTTGAGTTGGACTGCTGTGGTACGATCTCGATTCCCTGCAACCACTGCCTTCAGAGGTCAAGTGGCGATTCTCCTGCCCAAGTCTCCAAAATAGCTGGGACAACAGGCGTGCACTACCACGCCCGATTTATTTTTGTATTTTTTAGTAGAGACGGGGTTTCTCCATGTTGGCCAGGCTGTTCTCAAACTCCTGACCTCAAGTGATCCTCTCACCTAGGTCTGCCAAATGCTGGTTTTACAGATGTGAGCCACCACACCCAACCCTTTCTCCATTTCTGTATTTAAAGCCTTGAGCAAATTTATGAGTAGAGTATGAAATCAGATTTAATGTTCATTATTTCTACATTTTTTCCAGTTGGTTAGTGACTCTTACTTTAATAGCCTTTTCTTTTCACAACGAATTATGTGGTATTTTTTTTTGAAAATTGAATTATCAATGTATTGTTTCAGTATGATTATACTCCTGAAACATCTATTATGTCTTATTAATCTATTTTGTAAGCATTTTGAGTATCATAAGGTATCGATATCTTTAGTTTTTATTTTTATAGTAAGAATTGAAGTCAAGTAATGTCTTTGAACTTTTTACTTTTCCAAAATTGTTTTGATTATTCACCTCAATTAATATTCATATGTCCTGGAGAGAAATCTGAAAGATTTTGGGCTTAAAATAAGATAGGAACTATCATTTAGCTTAGTGTGTTATTTTTGCATTGCATACTATAGTTATCTTAATTACAACAGAACTGGTGTGTTTATTTATTTGCTACTGTAAAAGGAGAATATTACATTAAGATATACTTCCAAAAAAAATTTCTGGATTTTCTCCAAGGAATCACCTGTCAACAGACTTTTACCCAATCTGACATTTTTATTCTTCCAATATTTTAACTTACCTCAAATTATTCTACACAGTCATTTAATCTATAGCTTGAGGTAGATGATTTAGGAATGAGATTTACTGTCATCTCCTCTTCATTTTCCATTTACAGTAAGAACTAATAATTTATTTTTTCTTTTGAACATCTTAAAAGCATTGCCCAAATGCATGTCTTTCGGCTTGTGCATTTTATTATAAAGGGTGTTCTTATTTTGATCAATATTTCATTTTTCTGAGACATATTTTGTAGTTTGCTTTACATTTTAAATGAGTGGTATTCCAGATCAAGAAACTTCTGTGAGACATCATAGATATCCACTGCTGTTGACTTAATTAGAATATATCTATACAACCATAAATTATATTTCTCTAGGAGCTGAATCATTTCCTATCCATTGTGACAAGAGAAGTGAGAAAAGAAACAAATTTACTCTAGAGAAAATAATGAAGAAAACAATTTAGCTTTTTAAATATAAAATTTTAGTATGAAAAGTAATAATCTCCCTCAGATTTAGTTTATATTATATACTATTTGAGTATTTATATGATAATGTTAATCGTTACACAAATTACAGCTTGAATGATTATTATGCAACATATATAATAATCATCTGCTAATGAATTTCTAAGTATTGCATTATTTTGAACCTGTTATGTGATAGAAATTGATACTCAATGCTAATGAAGAATATTATTTTTCCTCAATAGAAGTCATCAAGCGAGAAACTGTATTCTAACCTACTTTGAAGACATCAAATTTTCTCACACTTTGTGTAGAATTACAAAGGCGATTTAGTCATAATCAATGTCAATGTTAAAATCATGTGGTATTTGAAATCCGGAAAACCCAAGTTTGAATTTTACTTCTGCATATCCTTTCTGAGCCTTAATAATCACATTAAGAAGCAAATTGAGGACGGTATTCTTCTCTTGGGAATGTGAAAACTACCTGACATGAACTTGTTGATCAGAACTTTTTTCTCTTTCTCTTCCCTGTTGCAATTTGTTTGCTGCATCCACTCCTGTGTTCAATTATATTCAAAATGTAGAGCTCTCCCTGTTGTTCATAATCATTTGACACCGAATGTATTAGTCAAGATTTTTATTATAATAAATCACTTACTGAAATAAACTTAAAAAAAATCTATACATCAAAGACTATACAGAAACTGAAATTACTTCACACCAAGTTAGAATCAAGTAGTTATTTTTTTTTCATTATGGATCATTATTTATTTCAGTATTGATTCCTCAACATGTTTAAACTAGCAACCTCAACTACAAATGTCACATATAAAATTAATAAATCAATGGAACAATTCGAAGAATTGTATTGCTCTGTGTCCTGAGACAATCTTCCACTGAGTATGCATGGCTAACAAATTTCAGTAACTTCTCTAAAAAGCTCTGGCCACCTGTCTGGTCTTGTATCTGTGAACTTGGTACATTTCACTCACATGAGCTAGGAAGGAGAATGGGTGGTTTCCACAATAGAAGCAGATTCAGTTAATAGAAGGAACAATGCAGGCTTACAATAAACAGAAAAAAAAATCTTCGAAACCAAATTTATAACCAGCTTAGTTGTTGAGAATGAGATTTGGTAATATATTTTCTCTAAAAATTTAACAGATATTTTCTTGAACCCACGTTTTATCTTGAAACATTTTGACCCTAGCCCAGACATGTGGAAATTGAATACTTTCAGCTCCAAATATCAGAAATTATTGATTAATTACCCTTTCTTTGTATTTTTATAAAACATGCTACTATCTAAATTTTCTGTTTTTAAAAAAATTCAGTTAATTCTTACTCCTCTCTAGCTTATCTTTGCATTTTTCAAATACATTTTATCTTTTCGTAAAGCAATTCTTATAATTTTAGAATATAGAGGTATTTCTTTACCATCATCATTTTTTTTTTCTGGAGCCCTCTTTTTATTTTGCTTCATCTCTGCACTTGATGTAAGCTTGTATCTGCTAAAGTAGTAAGAAGACTTGTGATACCAAAGGTTTAAGATCACAGTTATTTAATTTTATTTATGACTACATTAAGAATTAGAAAATTTATTCATTCTCTAATGTACCTTCTCAGAAACTTTACTATTGGCTTTTAAGGATGGCAGGTTCTTATTTTTGTAGTTAAAGTCCAGGATGTAAAGCAGAAAAATTCTAGTTCTATATAAAGAAGGGATTTAACATAATAAAATAAATACATACAAAATTATCAGAAAAGTCTACATGAATGGAAACAAGGGTTGGAAGAAGAAGAAGTAGATTTCTACATCAAAATAACCTCACTGGCCTTCCAACCTAGAAGTAAGATATGGAACAATAAAAAAAAAAAAGGCTTAAGCAGTCAAAGCAATCCTAAGCAAAAAGAGTAAAGCAAGAGACATCATATTACCTGACTTCAAAAAATACTACACGGTTATAATAAGCAAAACATCTTAGTACTGGTATAAAAACAGGCACAAAAAACAAAGGAATAGAATAAAGAACCCAGAAATGAAACCACATACCTACAGCCAACTGACCTTTGACAGAGTTGACAAAAACATACACTGGAAAAGGACATCCTATTCAATAAAGGGTGCTTAGAAAACTGGATTTCTACCTGCAGAAGAATGAAACTGGTTCCTTACCTCTCTTACCACATACAAAAAATAACACAAAATGTATTAAAGACATAAGTGTAAAAGCTGAGACTATAAAAATTCTTGAGAAAACCTAAGGCAATCATTTCTGGACATCGGTCTAGGCAAAGAATTAATGACTAAGATCACAGAAGCAAACAAAACAAAAACAAAAACAGACAATGGTACTTATTTAAGCAAAAAGGCTTCAGTACAGCAAAATAAATATTAAAGCAAACAGACAGCCTGCAGAATGGAGAAAATATTTGCTAGCTATGTGCCTGACAAAGGACTAATATTTAAATCTACAAGAAAATCAAACATCAACAACAACAACAACAAAACAATGCCATACAAAAGTAGGCAAAAGGAGACAACAAGCATACGAAAAAAGTTCCTAACATCACTAATCATCAGAGAAACGCAAAATAAAACTGCAATGAGATATTATGTTATACTAATTAGAACTGCTATTATTAAAAATTTTAAAAATAACATATTGATGAGGATGTGGAGGAAATACAATCACTGCATACTTTTGGTGGGAATGTACCTTAGTGCAACCTTTATGAAAAACAATATGACGATTTCTTGAAGAACTTAAAATAGATCTATATATACAATGGAATACTACTCAGCCATGAAAAAGAATGAAATCATATCTTTTGAAGCAAAATAGATGGAACTGTAGGGTACCATTTTAAATGTCATAGCTTAGGAAGAGAAAGTCAAATACTGCACATTCTTACTTATAAATGGGAGCTAAAAATGTGTACAATAAGACACAGACTGTGGAATAATAGACATTGGAAACTTGTAAGCCTAGTGAGGAGGGATAATAAATTACTTAATAGGTACTATGTGCATTATTTGGGCAATGGCTATACTAGAAGCCCAGGCTTCACCACTACACAATATATCCATGTAACAAAATGACACTTGTACCTCCTAAATCTATGAAAATAAAAATTAAAAAAGAAACAGCTGCCACATCCCATTACCTTATTGTTTCTGCAAGAGCAACTCTTTGCTCTTGAACCTTGTAAGTGAATAGTGTAATGTAAGGCTGGCTTGCTTCAAACACTCACGTACACCAACATTTTAGCGTGGTATCATTTTTATTTTATTTTTTGCTTATTTGTACCTTCCACAATAATGTAAGTGTTTTTCATTACAGGAACCTACAGAAAAGCTATTTCTTTGCTCCAGACATGTCTGGAAAATGAAATATTTTATTTTTAAGCCCATGAGATATGGGAGAGGACAGTTGGAGCATAGAAGGAAGTAAGGAAGGAAGCGGAGTACCAGTAGAAGAATCTAGCACAGAAAGGTTTGAAAATCATTGTGCAAGGCAACCAGAAACACAGGTTAAGATGAATTCCAAAACCTTGAGCATACTGAATAGTAAACACAGCCTGTGGAATTATATTATAGAGTTCTGAGGCATTTACAAACTATATCATTGCTTCCATGAAAGATACATGTTTGACATCCAAGGATAAACAGATGAGATTTAACAGCAGAACCAATTATCTCAAATGGTGTGTGAAATTTTCTGTTATTATTTACAGGCACTTTTTTTCTTCAAGTAATGAACTTAATAAATAACATAAAGTATGCTAAGATCACACAAAAGTTTAAGAACAATTGAAAGAGAAAGAATTAAAATTTCAGCCAAAATTTTCTTGCAATGTTGCAGGCAAAATAAATAATGCTTGCAATAATTAATTGGTGACTCTATATTAATGGAACATACATGTTGCAATCACCACACAGAAGGCCAATCAGTTAGACAACCCATATTGCCATGGAAGAAGTCTTTATTCAGGTGCTGAAGCTGAAGAGAAAGGGAGATAAGTCACAAAATGCTCTTTCCCAACTAAAAATGAGGGTTCATATAGCTGGGAAGAAATATAACTAAATGAAGGAAAATAGGAATTAGGGAGAGGCAAGGAAGGAATCACAAGGAATGAGAGTTCTAGGATTTCATCATCTGGATGTGGTGATCTAGTAATTTTCAGTCTCTTACCTGAGGGTTGGCTTTCTGTTAAATAATTCAGATAAGATAAATGTAAGTTTCAAATTTTAAGTGTAGGAGGTTCAGTTTCTATGTGTATTTTAAAAAACCTGTAAATATTAGTTCTATGAAGAAATTGGACTGGTTTCAGATTTGCTAAAGAAGGCTATATTAATAAAATAGTAGAGTCTAAAAATAAAATGCTAATAACACAAGACAGTGATCTGTGTGAGTTCAAATTTTATCTATATTTAGAGAATTTAATGATGTCACTTTGACTATACACAGAAAATGGTAGGAAGTCAATAATTTGATTTGTATTTTATAAATTTGTGATTTGAACCAGAGAGAATGGTACTAGGAAAGCATTTCAAGAATATATTTATTCAGGGTATATAGCAAACATATAAAATTATTCCTTTTTAGTGCTATATTCACAGAAATGGAGGGAAATATAGTTCACTATTTGGTAAAAATGACATGTCACAGGTGCAAGACAAAAAACATCAATATCACTTGATTATATTTACAGAATACAGTGGTAAAATGATGAAATTGGATGGTTTATAAAAGTACCATTTAGAAGAAATTAAAGTTCTTGTCAGGGAAAAACAACTTCAAAAGCATTTTATTCAAATAAAGATAAATTCTTTCCTGGGTCTGCAGTTATTTCAGACCTCTTATAGGGGTAAGATGCACGAAGGCTTGACCAGTGATCCTTTGTTTATGTTTATCCTTTCTCACTTACTAATTCTGGGTCTTGGTAAAGTTACTTATGCTTTTTAAACATGATTTTTTTTTGTGAAAAAAATGAATGAAAAGCACTTAGCCTAGTGTGTGACAAATGGCGAGTGATTGTTTATTGCTGTCAGTAAATGTTATTCATTTAGAAGTCAAATAAAATTGAGCCGTGCTGGGAGACTGTATAAAAGGCATAGGCTCTGCCTTCTGAGATAATGGTGCAAAGAGACTGACAAACAATAAATTTCACAGTGTGTCAAGTGTTATAAAACATGAAATAGAGAGCAATGCCATTTGGCTTTGTAGTATTCTATCAGAGTAAACTTTCTTCAGAAACCGATGTCTATGTTGAGGACATGAAGTGAACAGGAGTTGTCTAGAAGCAGCTGTGGTCAGAAAGGGTATTGGTAGTTCAGGCAGAAGGAATTGGTTATATGTAATCCTGAATGTCAGGCCTCTGAGCCCAAGCCAAGTCATCGCATCCCCTGTAACTTGCACGGATACGCCCAGACGACCTGAAGTAACTGAAGAATCACAAAAGAAGTGAAAATACCCTGCCCTGCCTTAATTTATTGCTCACACAAAGCCTGTTTGCTTGTCTCTTCACATGGACGCGCATGACATTTTGGTGCCATGACTCAGATCAGGGGATCTCCCTTGGGAGATCAATTCCCTGTCCTCCTGCTCTTTGCTCCATGAGAAAGATCCACCTACAACCTCGGGTCCTCAGACCCACCAGCCCAAGGAACATCTCACCAATTTTAAATTGAGTAAGCAGCCCCATTTTACTCTCTTCTCCAACCTCTCTCACTATCCCTCAACCTCTTTCTCCTTTCAATCTTGGCACCACCCTTCAATCTCTCCCTTCTCTTAATTTCAATTCCTTTCATTTTCTGGTAGAGACAAAGGAGACGTGTCTTATGTGTGGACCCAAAACTCCGGCGCCAGTCACGGACTCGGGAAGGCAGCCTTCCTTTGGTGGTTAATCATTGCAGGGAGGCCTCTCTGATTACTCACCCACATTTCAGAGGTGTCTGACCACGCTGCAGGGACGCCTGCCTTGATCCTTCACTTTTAGCGGCAAGTCCTGCTTTTCTGGGGGAGGAACAAGAACGCCAACCCCTTCTCTCCCTGTCTCTACCCCTTCTCTGCTTTTCCGGGGGGGCAAGAACCTCCCGACCCCTTATTTCCATGCCCCGAGCTCTTATTTTTGCACCCCAACACCTTATTTCCGTGCCCTGACCTCTTATTTTTATTTTTATTTTTTATTTTTTTTGAGATGGAGTCTTGCTCTGTCACCCAGGCTGGAGTGCAGTGGCCGGATCTCAGCTCATTGCAAGCTCCACCTCTCGGGTTCACACCGTTCTCCTGCCTCAGCCTCCCGAGTAGCTGGGAATACAGGTGCCCTCCACCTCACCTGGCTAATTTTTTGTAGTTTTTAGTAGAGACTGGGGTTTCACCCTGTTAGCCAGGATGGTCTCTATCTCCTGACCTCGTGATCCGCCCATCTTGGCCTCCCAAAGTGCTGGGATTACAGGCTTGAGCCACCGCGCCGGCAGACCTCTTATGTTTGTGTCCCATCCCCTTATTTCTGTACCCTGATCTCTTAATTTTGCACCCCAAACCCTTATTTCTGCTCCCTGACCTCTTATTTTTACGCTCCAACCCCCTATTTCCATATCCCGACCTCTTATTTTTGTGCCCCAACCCCTTATTTCTACTCCCCGACCCCTTTCCCGCTTTTCTGGAAGGCAGGAACCCCCGAACTCCTTCTCTCCGTGTCTCTCTCTTTTCTCTGGGCTTGCCTCCTGCACTATGGGCAACCTTCCACCCTCCATTCCTCCTTCTTCTCCCTTAGCCTGTGTTCTCAAGAACTTAAAACCTCTTCAACTCATACCTGACCTAAAACCTAAATGCCTTATTTTCTTCTACAATGCCACTTGACCCCAATACAAACTCGACAGTAGTTCCAAATAGCCAGAAAATGGCATTTTTGATTTTTCCATCCTACAAGATCTAAATAATTATTGTCGTAAAATGGGCAAACAGTCTAAGGTGCCTGACATCCAGGCATTCTTTTACACATCGGTCCCTCCCTAGTCTCTGTTCCCAATGCAACTTATCCCAAATATTCCTTCTTTCCCTCCCACCTGTCCCCTCAGTCTAACCCCAAGAATTGCTGAGTCTTTCCAGTCTTCCTTTTCTACAGACTCATCTGACCTCTCCCCTCCTCGCCAGGCCAAGCTAGGTCCCAATTTTTCCTCAGCTGCCACTTCCCCACCCTATAATCCTTTTATCACCTCCCCTCCTCACAACGGGTCTGGCTTACAGTTTTGTTCCTCGACTAGCCCTCCCCCACTTGCCCAGCAATTTCCTCTTAAAAAAGTGGCTACAGCTAAAGGCATAATCAAGGTTAATACTCCTTTTTCTTTATCCGACCTCTCCCAAATCAGTTAGTGTTTAGGCTCTTTTTCATCAAATATGAAAAACCTAACCCAGTTCATGGCCTGTTTAGCAGCAACCCTGAGACGCTTTTCAGCCCTGGACCCTGAAAGGTCAGAAGGCCATCTTATTCTTAATATGCATTTTATTTTATTACCCAATCTGCTCCTGACATTAAATAAAACCCCCAACATTAAATTCCAGACCTCAAATCCCACAACAGGACTTAAAGAACCTTGCCTTCAAGGTGTACAATAATAGAGTAGAGGCAGTCAGGTAGCAACTTATTTCTGAGTGGCAATTCCTTGCCTCCACTGTGAGACAAAACCCAGCCACATCTCCAGCACACAACTCCAAAAGCCTGAACCGCAGCTATCAGGGGTTCCTCCAGAACCTCCTCCCCCAGGAGCTTGCTACAAGTGCTGGAAATATGGCCACTGGGCCAAGGAATGCCCACAGCCTGGGATTTCTCCTAAGCCATGTCCCATCTGTGTGGGACACCACTGGAAATCGGACTGTTCAACTCGCCCAGCAGCCACTCCCAGAGCCCCTGAAGCTCTGGCCCAAGGTTGTCTGACTGACTCCTTCCCACACCTTCTGGGCTTAGCGGCTGAAGACTGACGCTGCCCCATCGCCTTGGAAGCCTCCTGGACCATCACAGACACTTTGGGTAACTCTTACAATGGAGGGTAAGTCTGTCCCTTTCTTAATCAATATGGAGGTTACCATACCACATTACCTTCTTTTCAAGGGTCTGTTTCCCTTGCCTCCATAACTGTTGTGCATATTGATGACTGGGCTTCTAAACCTCCTAAAAGTCCCCAACTCTGGTGCTAACTTGGACAACATTGTTTTATGCACTCCTTTTTAGTTATCCCCACCTGCCTAGTTCCCTTATTAGGCCAAGGCACTTTAACTAAATTATCTGCTTCCCTGACTATTCCTAGGCTACAGCCACACCTCACTGTTGCCTTTTCCCCCAGTTCAAAGCCTCTTTCACATCCTCCCCTCGTATCCCCCCACCTTAACCCACAAGTATAGGATACTTCTACTCCCTTCTTGGCAACTGATCATACACCCCATTTCCCCATATTTTCTTCTTCCCTGCTCTTCACCCTGATCACATTTAGTTTATTAGTGGCAGTTCCACCAGGCCTAATTGCCACTCACCAGCAAAGGCAGGCTATGCAATAGTATCTTCCAAATCTATCATTGAGGCTACTGCTCTGCCACCCTCCACTACCTCTCAGCAAGTCAAATAGTTGCCTTAACTCAGGCCCTCACTCTTTCAAAAGGACTGCACATCAATGTTTATACTGACTCTAAATATGACTTCCATATTCTGCACCACCATGCTGTTATGTAGACTGTAAAAGATTTCTACACGATGCAAAAGGCCTCCATCATTAATGTCTCTTTAATAAAAATGCTTCTCAAAGCCGCTATGCTTCCAAAGGAAGCTAGAGTCATTCATTGCAAGCAGCCATCAAAAGGCATCAGATCCCATCACTCAGGATAATGCTTATGCTGATAAGTTAGCTAAAAATCAGTTCGTGTTCTGACTTCTATCCCTCACGGCAGTTTTCCTCCTTCACATCGGTCACTCCCACCTACTCCCTCGCTGAAATTTCCACCTATCAATCTCTTCCCACACAAGGCAAATGGTTCTTAGATCAAAGAAAATATCTCCTTCCAGCCTCACAGGCCCATTCTATTCTGTCGTCATTTCATAACCTCTTCCATGTAGGTTACAAGCTGCTAGCCCATCTCTTAGAACCTCTCATTTCCTTTCCATCATGGAAATCTATCCTCAAGACCACTTCTCAGTGTTCCATCTGCTATTCTACTACCCCTCAGGGATTGTTCAGGCCCCCTCCTTTCCCTACACATCAAGCTGGAAGTTTTGCCCCTACCCAGGACAGGCAAATTGACTTTACTCACATGCCTCCAGTCAGGAAATTAAAATATCTCTTAGTCTGGGTAGACACTTTCACTGGATGGGTAGAGGCCTTTCCCACAGGGTCTGAGAAGGCCACCACAGTCATTTCTTCCCTTCTGTTAGACATAATTCCTCAGTTGGGCCTTCACACCTCTATACAATCTGATAACGGACCAGCCTTTATTAGTCAAATCACCCAAACAGTTTCTCAGGCTCTTGGTATTCAGTGAAACCTTTATATCCTTTACCGTCCTCAATCTTCAGGAAAGGCAGAATGGACTAATGGTCTTTTAAAAATGCACCTCACCAAGCTCAGTCACCAACATGAAAAGACTAGACAATACTTTTACCACTTTCCCTTCTCAGAATTCAGGCCTGTCCTCAGAATGCTACAGGTTCCAGCCCATGTGAGCTCCTGTGTGGATACTCCTTTCTATTAGGTCCCAGTCTCATTCTAGACACCAGACCAACTTCGACTGCACCCCAGAAAACTTGTCATCCCTACTATCTTCTCTCTAGTCATACTCCTATTCACTGTTCTCAACTACTCATAAATGCCCTGCTCATGTTTACACTGCCGGTTTACACTGTTTCTCCAAGCCATCACAGTTGATGTCTCCTGATGCTATCCCAAACAGCCACTCAAAATTCTCTCTTAAAGTAAATAATCTTTGCTAGCAAGGCTATGCTGAGCCTCCTTAGGCACTCTCTAATTAGATGTCCTAGGTCCTCCCAATTCTTAGTCCTTTAATACCTGTTTTTTTCTCCTTCTTTTATTCGTACCTCATATCTTTCCTTTAGTTTCTCAATTCATCCAAAACTGTATCCAGGCCGTCACCAATCATTCTATATGACAAATGTTTCTTCTAACAACCCCACAATATCATCCCTTACCACAAGATCTCCCTTCAGCTTAATCTCTCCCACTCTAGGTTCCCATGCTGCCCCTAATCCCGCTTGAAGCAGCCCTGAGAAATATCGCTCATTCTCTCTCCATACCAGCCCCCCAAAATTTTCAATGCCCCACCACTTCAACACTATTTTGTTTTATTTTTCTTATTAATATAAGAAGGCAGGAATGTCAGGCCTCTGAGCCTAAGCCAAGCCATCACATCCCCTATGACTTACAACTCCACATCCCCTGTGACTTGCATGTATACGCCCAGATGGCCTGAAGTAACTGAAGAATCACAAAAGAAGTGAAAATGCCCTGCCCTGCCTTAACTGATGACATTCCACCACAAAAGAAGTGAAAATGATTGGTCCTTGCCTTAAATGATGATATTACCTTGTGAAAGTCCTTTTCCTGGCTCATCCTGACTTAAAAAGCTCCCCCACTGAGCACCATGTGACCCCCACTCCTGCCCACCAGAGAACAACCCCCCTTTGACTGTAATTTTCCTTTACCTACTCAAATCCTATAAAATGGCCCCACCCTTATCTCCCTTCGCTGACTCTTTTTTTGGACTCAGTCTGCCTGCACCCAGGTGATTAAAAAGCTTTATTGCTCACACAAAGCCTGTTTGGTGGTCTTTTCACACAGACGCGCATGACACTGAAGACATAAAAAATCAAACAAACGATGTCAGATGAGAAATGGCAAATGTAAACTGTACAGATGGACAAATAAATTGGTTCATTATAAGTTGTATAAAAGAGTTTTCACTTTATCCTAGAGTCCATGAAAGCTTATAGAGGATTTCAAGCAAGTCAATGACCAATTAGACGCAACAAGGAGCAAAGAAAATCTGGAGGCAAGAACTCCCACCAAGATGTGCCTACAGTAATCTGGGTGGGAGAGGGTAACACTGGATCAGAGCACTGTCTTTGATAATTAGGAAACATGGATAGATGGATTTCATATATGCTTAGGAAACAAGCACAAGATTCTTGTTTGAATGTGAAACATGAAAAATGACAAAGGAATTGAGTAAGAAATTTGTTTTGAAATGCAAGTAGAGACATTGCCCTATATATTGTTGTCTCAGCAACCAGGTATACATAATCAGAAAAATTACCCAGCTTATCTGACCATCAGTGAACTTATCAATGGGACAAAATAGAAAATCTGATCTTCCATTTTTATAAATTTCTATGCTTTTTCAGTGGAACAAATGTGTATATTTATTATTCATTTTATCCAGATACTGTGATAAGTACTACTGGGAAGCAGATGAACATAACAAAAGCCTTACCTTTCAAAAGTTGTCAAGTAAGTAACTAAATGTAAGACTTAGAATGAATTGCTGAACCAATCAAAACAATTTAACATGGTAGCACAAGAGAATAAATTTTCTCTAGTGTGAAATTTTTGGAAGGATTCCAAGAAGCAGTAGCATTAAAGATATATTATGAGTGAAAACACAAGTTGAAAGGTGGCTTTTCCTCCTTATTTGTATGTCCTTGAAAATTAGAATCTCAAAATTGTATCAGTACATATATCAAATAATTTTTCACTTTAATACAGTGATTCAAACTATGGATGATTTTGCACTGATCTCCCTCACCCAATGCCTTCAGGGAACATTTGACAATGTACAGAGAATACCCTCTTTGGCACATAAATAATTATCTGGTCTAAATGTTAAAAGTGCTGAGGTTAAAAAAAAAAAAAAAAAAAAAAAAAAAAAAAACTGCTGTAAAGTTACTGTAATGATGCTAAAATAAAATTTCAAATTTAGTAAAACAGCTGGTCTTGGTTCATTTTACTCTCCTACTTTATCAAGTTCTTCCTATACAGTGCTGCAAATATTTTCCTCCAGCACTTTCATAATTGTTTTACTTTCTTTACTTTAGTAGACTAGCAAATTAGTTCTAATATTTTAGCCTAACAGTTAAAACCTTTCAAACATAATACAGTAACATTCATTTTCTCTTCCAATGTTTATAATTGCCCATATGGTTTGATAGACAGCAAATAAGTAAACAGAGAGATAAGTTTGGTAAGTGTTTTTTGTTTGGTTAATATTCTCTGTGCTACTTCACACGCAGTGAAACATCATTTTAAATATTGCATTTTTATACTCCATCTATATTTAGATCTTTGAATCCAACAATTTACATTGTTCAATTATATATGATACTGAATATTTCTGGTGTCAGTAATCAAAGTGCTACTAGTGAAAAGTAGATTACATGTATGTTAAGAACTTAAAACTCCAGTTAGTTGACTTCATAATGAAATTATTTATTTATATATTTTGCTCTCTTCATACTTACTGAATCCACAGTTATTTTCCCCTTAAATTGTTGTGTTTTTATTAACAATTTACCAGCTGTGTTTATTGGCAATATTTTTTATTAATTGTCCTTCAGGGAACTCATTTACTTCTGAAAGAACAGATGTTGCTCCATTAATAAAAGCCACTCTAAGCCTCACAGAAAATGAATGATGTTATGAGCCTTAAGAAATGAATTAGGTGAATGTATTTATGTTACTAGATCATTGTTTGTCAAAAAAATACAAATTTATTTTATTTTGAAAAATAACTCTAACAAACACAAACATTGATAGACTATGTTTAAATCACAAGCTTAAAATAAAAGTGGACAATGTAAGTCAAAATCATATATTTATATTTTCTTTCAATATATAGTTTTATCATTTTCAAATATTTTTATAACCTCACCTTTATGTGACTAACATAGATATTTTGCATTACCAGGAATGAGACTACATATTTATTTCTTTGTTTTATTCATTAATTCATGCAACTACCAAGTTTGATTGGACCCCTTTAGTAAAGATCTATTTATTTTTACTGTTCAAACACAAGCAATTTAATGTAACTTCTTCCAAATCTATACACAAATATTGACTGCTTCATGAAATATACACTCTTAGGCTTAGACAGCAAATAAACAAAATAAATGAGTATCTATCATAATATATTAGTGTATCAGTCAAAATAGCACAGGTCATATTGATACTGCTAGCCAAATTCCAAATGCCAGTGGCTTAATCCAACACCAGTTTGTTTCTGGTCATAGCTAGACATTCAGCTTGGCTCTTCTGAGGGACACTGCTCATTCTAGCCACTTAGGTAATCATTAGGAAATCATTTAGTATTTGCTTCCTCAATCACCACATCAAGGGGAAGACAGTGTTGAGAATTCTGCTTAGCTATTTAATATTAAAGTTTCTATGTAGGAGTGACATATATTGATTTAGTTCATATTTTGTTGATTTATGCTAGTATGTCTAAGTTTAAATTTGATCAAAATGTAAAATTTTACTTTTTCTGGGAAAATAATGGAATCACATTTTTAATAGCTACAATGGCTATTGTAATCTGCCACTCTGGTCATCAAATATTTAATTATTCTTTTCTGATGCAAAACACACACATGATATTTTCAGAGAGACAACTCAAAGTCCTGTCCATTTTGGACACTGAGCCTTTAATCTGTGGTTCAGGATCTGTACATGAATCAAGTTTGTTTGCTTTTCTACCAGTCTTTAACCAGTGATAATACACAATACATTATTTCAAACTGTGGTTACCTTGGTTATAGATCTATGGACTTAAAATATGAGTTGTCATAATGAAATAGTCAGCATTAATAAACATGGGCAAAATAACTGCAAAGAAAACTTTATTTCAGAAGAACAAAGAATAGAAGACACAAAACAAACATAGATTTCTAGTAATAGTAAAATTCTGTTTAAAATATATTTTCAGGTCTCCTATCCTAGGAGTGGGGAATATTCTTTGGCACTGGTATTGCTTCTTGCTTATTGTACAACATCACTTCTATTTCTACCTTCAGAGTTGTTATCATTTTCCATTTGGTAACATCCAAAGTAGGGATTTGAGGATTTTCCAACTTGGGATACATGTACATTGCTTATCACAGTTTCTACATTAAAATGCAGCGAGCCCAAACTTATCTGTCTCAAAGAGTCATGAATGACTATAATTCAGACAGCTGATTGCAGTAGCAATGGGACTTCCTTAAAGTCTTAACAAATTTGTGTTTACTTGTTACCGTTTACTTTCATAAGCTGCGTTTTTTTTTTTTTTTTTTATTTGTCAGTATTTTGTATTTTATCCTTAACTACTTCTTGGCACCTTGATATTATCAATTAGGAAGGTAATAAATAAAAACATGATTTGCTGAATTGGGAAGTGGGTACATTATTATTTTAAGAGTCATTGTTCAGAAAAGGTCTCACTATTTGAAACAACATGTGAAGGAATAATTCTGTCAATATGAATAGCCAATTCAAGGGCATTGACCCAGGCAAGTGTTCAAGAATGAGAAAGAAGCCAGTTCAGTTAACAGGTGCGAGCAAGAAGAAACTAGTCAGAGGTGAGTCAAATGTAAATAGGGGCCAGATTGTGCAAGGCTTTGTCAATGATTATAAGAACTTTGAATTTTATTTAGAGTAAAATTAAAAATTAATATAGGTTTTGAACAGAGAGTATCTGGACCTAACTTTTATTTATTTATTTATCTATTTATTTTTATTTTCCTCCAGCTTTATTGAGGTGTATTTAACCAAAAAAAAGACAAATAAATATATATATATATTTAATGTGTACAACATATTTTTATGCATGTATGCATTTTGAACTGGTTATTATAGTCAAACTAATTGACATGTCTACCACATCACACAGTTACCTTTTTCTGTGTGTGTGGTAAGAACAGTTAAGGTCTACTCTTAGTAAATTCCAAGTATATAATTCACTGTTATTAACTCTAGCCACCATGGTCTACATTAGAAATTTGGGATTTATTCATCATGCTTAAGTAAAGCTTTATATTAAAACATCTCTTTGTTGAAATTGAGAACTTTATTGGGGAAAAGATGAGAGGTCACATATAGATTTTTGAAAGCAATTCCAACAATCTCTGTGACAGACGGTGATGGTGGTTATAAGTGCTTATAGATTGAAGATATTTTAAGATAAATTTAACAAGATTGAGTTGGATATAGAAAAGTCAAAATTAGGTAGGTTGAAGACAAATGCAACTTTTCTCTTTCTGTTGTTCTTACTGCTTTCCTTTTTTTTTTTTTATTTGTTTGCTTTTTGTTACAAAAAAAAAAAAAAATGGACTTTAAATTTACTGAAAATCAAAAGACAACAGCCAGAGAAAGTTTGGGAGGAAATATGAGAAGTTAATGTATGGCTATATTATGTTATTTGCATATTAAAATATCAGGAGGAGTTGCTGTTTAAGCAATTGAATACATAATAATGGAGACTGGGTGATATCTGAGCAGGAGATATGAACTTGGGAGGCAAGAACTAAAGGTATATTTAAAGTTGTGAAACTGAACGAGACCTCCTAGGTAGTAATTATAAACAGATTAGTTCAATTACCAAGTCCTGGGTCAGGCAGACTCTAACACACCTGGGAAAAAAAGAACATTTAGCTAAAGAGATTAAAGAGGATAATATAGTTATTGAAAAAGGAAGAAAAATATATTAAAGTCCTAAGATCCAAACGAACAATATTTACCAAAGAAGGAATCATCATGTATGCTAACAAAAAGCCATGGATTGTGGCTTGATTACTATTTTGTTTAAAGACTGAGGTATGATTATGAAATTTAGCATGCTAAAGGTTATTATGAAATATTCTTATTCCAAATTTTCCACTTGTTAACCTGATACCTCTGTAATAGTCAACAAATTATTTTTGATCATCTCAGTAGATGCAGAAAGAAGCATTTGATAAAAATTAATCATTCTGTCATGATACACTTTCAAGCAAATTAGGTATAGAAATTTCACTTTGACACAATAAAGATCATCTATAACAAGCTCAAATTTGACTTTGTACTCAATAGTGAAAAGTTGAAAGCTTTTTCTCTAAGATAAATAGCAAGACAATTATGCTCAATCTTGTCACTTCCATTAAATGTAGTACTGGAAGTTCGAAATGAAGAAATGAGGCAAGAAAAAAGAACACAGAAAGTATCCAAAAAAGGAAAGGAAGAAGTAAAATTGTTTGATGATATGATCTTATACATAGAAAACCGTAAGCAATTCCATCAAAAATAAATTATTAGAACTGACACATGAATTCAGTAAAGTTGCAGGATACAAAATCAATATATTAAAATCAGGAGAGGTACATTAACAATAAAGAATTTGAAAACAAATCATTTACAATAGCATATAAAAATAAAATAAAGTAGTCAGGAGTAAATTCAACCAAGGAAGTGAAAGATATATACTGAAACTATAAAACAATGATGAAATAAATTGAATAAGTCACAAATAAACACAAAGATATCCTGTGTTCATGGATTGGAAGAATTAATATTGTTAAAATGTCTGTATTGTTCAGAGCATTCTACAGATGCAATGCAATTTTTACGACAATTCCAAAATATTTTCCACAGTAATATAATAAAACAATTCAAAAATGTGTAAAATCACAAAAATTTCTGAATAGTCAAAGCAATCTTGACCAGAAAGAACAAAGCTGAAGGCATAATTCTCCCTAACTTAAAAATATATTATTACAAAGCTGTTGTAGTCAAAGTAACATGGCACTGGCAAAAAAACAGACATCACAACCAAGGAAACAGACTAGAAAGCCATGAAATAAACCCACACATTTACAATAAATTGATTTTCTACAAAGGTTCCAAGAACATGCAATGAGTAAAATTTACAAAATTGTAACGTATTATAATTGGTTCCAAAATTTGAATCCAAAATTTTTATCCAATTACAATAAATTGTAAAGGATCCAAACTTACACCATGTATCAAACTTACACCATTTGGATCCTAACTTACACCATGTACAAAAATCAATTCAAAATTGATTCAAGATAGACTTAAGACCTCAAACTGTAAAACTGCAAGAAGAAAGCATGGGAAAACTCCACAACAGTGGTCTGAGCAATGATTTCTTAGATAGGACCCCAAAAGAAAACAAAAATAGACACACTGGATATTGCATCAAACTAACTTCTGCAAAGTAAGGAAATGTTCAACAGAGTGAAAAAACACTTGTAGATTAGGAGAAAATATTTCTATACCATATAACTGATAAGAAGCTAGTGTCCAAAATACAGAAGGAACACAAACAACTCAATGGCAAGGAAACTAATAACCTGGTTAAAAAATGGGCAAAAAATCTAAACAGACATGTCTCAAAAGAAGGAATACAAATGGAGAACAGATATATGAAAAAAATCAACATCTTTAATCCTTAGGGAAATGTCGATTAAAACCTCAGTGATATATCATGTCATATCTCTTAGAATGGCAATGCATCAAATAAGACAGACAAGTATAAACGAGAATGTGGTGAAAAAGGAACACTGGAGCTCTGTTGGTGGATATATATATATAAAACAGCCTTTAAAAGGATGAAAATTCAGTCATTTGTGACAACATGGATGAACCTGGAAGACATCGTGCTAAGTGAAATAAGCTAGGCACAAAAAGACAAATATTACACTATCTCATTTATATGAGGAATCTAAAAAAGTTGAACTCACAGGAGGGAATAAAATGGTGGTTACCAGAGGCTGTGGGTCTGGACATGGAGAATGAGGAGCTGCTGGCCAAATGCTACAAAGTTTTAGTTAGGTAGAAAGAATAGGTTTTTGTGATCTATTGCATAGCATGGTTACCATAGTTAATAATAATGCATTGTTTATCACAAAACTGCTAAAGGAGGCCACTTTAAATGGTGAGGTGCCAAATATATTAATTATCTTGATTTAATCTTTCTACGGTGTATACATATGCAAAACATTACATTGTACCCCATAAACATATAAAATTATTATTTGTTAATTAAAAAGAAATAATAGGTAAATAAAATAACTCCTATAATTCCCTAACTCTTTGAATCATCATTTTTCTCTTTCATGTACCTTCCCTACATTCACACACTGTAAAATTTCTAACAAGTTAATAAGGTTAATGATTGTCTCCACACCACTTTCCCACCACTGTCTGTTTTGAGTAATTTTAAGCGAAACACAACTAAAGTTAACTTTCTTTTCACTCATGCCTTTTTCACTCTTCCTATTATGTCTGAGGCCCTCTCCAAAATATTGGCTTCCAAATACACTGAAATTGTTATCAATATCAATTATTGGATTCTTAAAAAGCAGCTCAAAATTAAGTGCTGAATCTCATGATGGACATAAGTATTAAAGCAAAATATTCAAATGGTAATCATGATACCTACTAGAAATTTATTTTTTTCTATTTGTTCATTTTAGTCTGTAATAATGTTTCATTTAAATAAAATTATCGATACACCATACAACATAAGGATGAGTAAAATCATATATAGAAATACATCATAGAAATTCTTTCAATATGCATTTATATATACATATATGTTTGTGTATATCCATGTATATATAGTCATCGTAACATTTAGATTTCTTAATAATAAAAAAAGGTTTTATTAGATAGAAAACAAATTGATAATTAAAATATTATATATTGATATGTTACATGTATGTTTGCTTGTTTGTTTAATGAATGATTCTTCCTGTTCTAGAATGTAAATTTTATGAGAGCAGGATATATCCCCTAGCTTATAAGAGTATAACACATTTCAAATTTATTGAGTTATGCTTTGCAATACACTTGCTTTATATAATAATTATTTTTATTTCTTTGCAGGTTAGGTTTGATAACTACATGGTTAAGATTTGCTGCCTATCTGTTCATCAATCAATTTTATTTTCTTTTAAAATACATTAAATACATGAAAAAGTCAATGTAAATTGGCAACAATAAAATACAAAGTAACTGCATAAATTATCTTGAGGTCACACATCTTATAAGATATTATATGAGAGAAAATGGTTCATAAAATTAATGTGAAGTTTATACATACAGATACACATACACATATATGTATATAAATATATACACACATACAAACAGACATACACACACATATATTCAATTCCTAAATAATGTCAAAAAACACTATATGAAAAGAGAAAAATAAATATAGGTTAATATATTTAATTCATAGTATAAAGAGAATATTTAAAAGATTAACCATAACAAATCTTTAAAAATGTGTATGTTTTCAAAAGTGATAATAGAGTATAATTCTCATAAATATACTAATGAAAATCTTAATTTTCCTCTAAATTCCAAACTTGAGTTTATTTAATAATATTCATGCTTTTCTTTTTACTTCTAGTTATTCTTTCTTAATTGCTAACATTCAGAACATTCTATCTGCATTTGCAAAAACACACAATTGGAATCATGGCAAATATTACAAAGTAATGCTTTGCAATAAGATGAGTTAATTGTTTTATCAATTGATCTTCAAACACTGTTGTGTTAAAACAGGACCTATTTAGCACTCCTTCTTTTGCACTAAGATTTTATACAGAGCTCCATGTGGTCTTGAATGCTGCCATAGCCCTCCTCTACTCATCTCTACCTGTGACTGATCCTAAATATTTTATAATAACTGATGGACAGTGTTTTATAAGAAGACATCATGAAAAATCACATTATATAGTTAATTTGTTTACTTTATGTGTAAACAAATTAGTTTACTTTATATTTAAACATATACTTTGTATGTATACCTTTCTTTATCACCCATACCATTTTCCTTTTATGTCTATACATCTAATTTGATATCATTTTTTATTCTTGACATAGTTTAGAATTTGTCATCCACATAGTTTCCTATTCTATCTACCTTTGTCTGAATGCTCCTATTGCTTTCATGCAGTCACTTGAACCCAATTTCTAATAGTGATACTCCCTATGGAGCTCAATTAAATGTTAGCTTTGTTATTTCTCTGATTACTACATGCTTTCTGTAGTTCCAAAAGTAAAATAGGCATTTTAATATTTAATATTTAACTAGTTGGCACTTGTAGAACATTGTTCTTTATCCCCTGTAAATATATGGCTCTTTTGAAATACAAACCATCACCTTATATAACCGACTATATCCTACTTTAATTATATTCTAAACATTCATCATGCCTCCTGATTCACTAAATATTTTAGTATCTAGATCACTGATATTTTTCTTCTAAATCCATGTCATAAATATTATAGTGTCCATGTCCACATAGTTAATTCACACAACATTGAGATTGTTTCACGTTCAATCATATTTTGGTATATTTACTCTTTGAATCTACATTGGTAGCAAAGAGCAATCAGACTGGATATTACTTGATAAGCTTCATTACTGGTACTAGCTAGATATCAGTTCTTCTCAAGGTTCTATCCTAGTTCTTGACATTGTTAGTAATTACATAATTTTCAAAATTGTGATGACAAGCACCCTAAGGTGAGGACCAACTCCTGATTTTAAAGTTTATCTATTTTAACCTCTTAGTCCTAAATATTTGCAACCATAGCAAGACAAACTGCCCATTGATTCTACTGCTCACTGCTTATCTTTAACATTCTAACTTGAATTATTTCAAAGGTTCAAGTTTCCAGCATTGTAGTAATTTTCCTGAAATAACCTCAATTCCTGTAACATTTATCCTTTAATCATACTTGTTTGTGAAGACTCAAATTTTGCTAAAATATAACTTACTACACTCAACTTAAATTAGATGAGTTAAAAGGAAAAAATGAAGTAAGATAAAACTAGCAAATGGAAAGCATTATGACTGCTTGAGGGGCTATAACATTTCACTTGATTAAGGAGCGACATTTGAAAATTACAAAGTGGTTAATTAACTTAGGAATCATAAATTCTTAAACATCCTAATAAAGAAGTTCAAGTTACATGAAACAAATCTGAAAAAAAAAAGTAAGTAACTTCCATAGTACGGTTGGAGATTTCAACACTTCCCTCAGTTACTGAGAGGACAGGTAAAAAAAAAGAAAAAAAAAATTAGGACACAGAAGTCTTACACAATATTTGCAATGAGGTTAAAATAATTAACATTTAGAAATACTATATCCAAAACCTTTGTTTATGTTTGAAATGCACATGGAATTTTGACCAAAATATATCATATGTTAGGCCATAAATGCATCTACATTAATTTTAAATAACATAAATCATTCTAACTTATCTGACAAAGATGTAATTAAATTAGAAATCAATGACAGAAACTGATATGTAAAGTCCCCAGAACTGAATCTTAACAAACCACTATTAATAAGATATAAGTGCAAAGAAAAAATTCACAAGAAAAAAAAAAAAAAAACATTCTAAATAGCATGAAAATGAGAACCCAGCATAAGAAAACGTGGAGGATATAATCCCGGCAGGGTTTAGAGAAAATTTTATGTTTAAATGCATACAAATGAAAAGTTGAAATCAAAGTTGAAAGCAACTATTATATCTTAAATAGCTAGGAAAAATTAAAAAAAGGAGAGCTTATTAAATCCAAAGTAAAAGAAGAAAGATGATGATAAAGACAAGAGCAGAAATCAGTGAAATTCATACCAGATACATAACAGGAACAAACAAATAAACTTACCACTATTTTATAAAATAGATCAAGATATTAATAAATATCCAGAGAAATTTTATGTACAATCATTTTAAGAGTACAACATTTTGGCCGAGTGCTGTGGCTCACACCTGTAATCCCAGCACTTTGGGAGGCTGAGGTGGGCAGGTCACGTTAGGCCAGGAGTTTGTGACCAACCTGACCAACCAACATGGTGAGACCCCATCTCTACCAAAAATATAAAAATTACCTGGGCCTGGTGGCAGGTGCCTGTAATCCCAGCTACTCAGGAGGCTGAGGCAGGAGGATCACCTGAACCTAGAATGTAGTGGTTGCAGTGAGCAGTGATCACACCACTGCACTCCAGCCTGGGCGACAGAGCAAGACTCCATCTCAAAAATAAATAAATAAATACATAAATACATAAATAAATAAATATGAGCGTGCAACATCTTATGATAGAAATTACGTGAAATTATACAACCATGTAGACAAAAATGAAAAAAAAAAAGGTTGTAAATTAAGAAAAAAACACTCAGAAATTATTTAAACATGAACACTTAAGGGATTGGGGAAATTATAAGATATACACAATTGATAGAAAAGCAGATACAGATATCAACTTTGCAAGGTAGTGGGGGTATTTGTTCTGAGCAGCAGTGGTTTAATGTTGGAAAGGAACATGATGCTTTTTTAATTTAAATTTTTACTCAACCAGGAAAAGAATGAGGCAGTTAAAACCCTCATCAGCTATTATTTAATGAGGTAGGCTGTGATGAAGAAAGATGTCATTATTTATAGCTATAGAAAATATAGTTCCAGGAAATATGCAGAAACTACCAGTCAAGGCTAATTAGCAGCTAAAAATAATATATCTTAGAAATGTGTTGTTATTTCAAATCTCTGAAATACAAAGTTAAAGAAACATCAATAAAATTGAAAGAAACTAATTATAAAAGACACACATTTCTGGTAGAGGGATGGAGGGATTTAAAAAGACAGAAGGAAACTTCTGATTGTGATGAATATATATCCCTACGTTCACTATCTGGATCATGATGATGGCTTCATGAGTGAATATATATGTCAACACCTATTAAATTGTACATGAAAAAAGAAATGCAAAGGATGACAACAATATAGTTTCTACATAGACCAAAGAAAAATTAAATATGTATGAAAATTTCACACCAATAAATCTGATAGATAGACAAAATGGAAAAATTATTTTGAAAGTAAAGATTACCAAAGATGTCTAATAAATGAACGAAATATTTGATAACCCTATATCTTTTAAAAACAGGAAATATGTGATAAGACAAAAAAATTATTCACATAAAGAAAACTTCTTTGCATTATATAAAAGTTAGATAACTTTACTGGTGAATTCTAAGAAATATTGATAAAAAATAGCATTTCTATGAATAAGTCTCTTAGAAAGCATTTTATAAGATCACCTTTAACCAAGAAAATACATTAAAAATTTTAAAAGGCTAAAAACAATATTTTATGCATGAGCATAGACATAAAATGTATTTACAAAAATATCTGAATGTATTGAATCAATAATCATATAAAATAAATATGCATTCTGATCAAGGGGGGTTATCTCAAGAGTTTAAAGTTGTTTAAAGTTTAAAAATAAAACAAATCTAGATATAGACTTTAAGCACTTCACAAAAATTAACTCAAAAGTCACCATAAACCTAAATGTTAAATTGAAAACACTAAAACTCATAGCACACAGCATAGGAGTAAATGCAGGTGACTTTGGTTATGACAATGACTTCTTAGTTACACCATCAATGGCACAATTCATAAAAGCAAAAATTGATATGCTGAATTTCATTAAAATTATTATTATTATTATTATTATTATTATTTGAGAAGGAGTTTCACTCTCATTGCCTAGGCTGAAGTGCAATGGCACAATCTTGGCTCATTGCAACCTCCACCTCCTGGGTTCAGGCAATTCTCCTGCCTCAGCCTCTCAAGTAGCTGGGATTACATGCATAGGCCACCACGCCTGACTAATTTTATTTTATTTTTCATTTATTTTTTATTTTTGGACTTAGTAGAGATGAGGTTTCACCATGTTAGTTAGGCTGGTCTCGAACTCCTGACCTCATGTGATTCACCCGCCTCGGCCTGCCAAATTGCTGGGATTACAGGTGTGAGCCACTGTGCCTGGCCTAAAATTAAAAACTTTTGCTCCGCAAAAGATACTGTCAAGGGAATAAAAAGCAAAGCCACAGACGGTGAAAAATATATTTACCAAAGGCATCTACTAAAGGACTGTTATCCAAAATATACAAAGAATACTTAAAACTCCTCAATAAGAAAATGAACAATTTAATTAATTTGGAAAAAAGTTCTTCACAGACACCTTACCAAAGAAGATATACAGATAGAAAATAGGCATATAAAAATATGTCTTTAGGGAAGTACAAATTAAAATAACGATGAGGTACCACTATGCAGCTACAGGAATGGCCAGAATCCAAAGTACAGAAATCACCAAATGCTGCTGAGAAAGTAGAGCAACAGGAACTCTCATTCATGGATGAAAATAATGCAAAATATTAAGCAATTTTGAAAGACAGTTTGCTAATTTCTTGCAAAGTTAAACATCCTCTTACCACACAATCCAGCAATCATGTTTCTTAGCATTTAATCAAATGAGTTGAAAATTTACTTTCACATAAAAACCTGCATGTGAGTATGTATAGCGGCTTTAATCATAAATACCCAAACATAACACAGCCAAGATATTCTTCAGAAAATGAATGGATAAATAATATGCGATACATCTAGACAATGAAATATTATCCCACAGTAAAAGGAAATGAGCTATCAAGCCATGAAAAGATGTGGAGGGAGCCGGGTGCGGTGGTTGTTCACGCCTGTAATCCCAGCACTTTCTGAGGGCGAGGAGGGCAGATCACTAAGTGAGGAGGTTGAGACCATCCTGGCTAACACGGTGAAACCCCGTCTCTACTACAAAAACAAAAATTAGCCGGGCATAGTGGCAGGCACCTGTAGTCCAAGCTACTCGCAAGGCAGAGGCAGGAGAATGGCCTGAACCCGGGAGGCGGAGCTTGCAGTGAGTCGAGATCATGCCACTGCACTCCAGCCTGGGCGACAGAGCGACACCCCGTCACAAAAATAAATAAATAAATAAAGATGTGAAGTAACCTTAAATGTGTATTACCAAGTGAAAGAAGTTAATCTGAAAAGGCTACATACTATTAGATTTCAACTGTATGACATTCTGGAGAAAGGAAAACCATGGAGATAGAAAAAAAATTCAGTGGTTATTGGAGAGGGAGGAATAAATACAGCACAGATAATTACAAAGCAGTGAAACTATTCTGTACGATACTCTAATGTATCGTACAGAATGGTGAATACATACCATTATACACTTGTCAAACCCCATAAAATGTACACCATCAAGAATGAACTCTACTGTGAACTATAGACTTCACATAACAATGATATATTAATATAGGTTTATCAATTGTAATAAATATCTAATGTGGGATGTTGATAGTAGGCAGGACTGCATGTGTGTAGGGACAGAAGGTATGTCAAAAATCACTGCACCTTCTGCTCAAATTTTTTTGTGACTGTAAAATTGTCTAATAAATAAAGTCAGCTGGGCACAATGATCCACTCTTGTAATCTCAGCATTTTGGGAAGACAAAGGGAGAGGATTAAATGACCCCAGGAGTTTAAGACCTGCCTAGGCAACATAGTGAGACCCTCATCTCTACAAAAAACTAGAAAAATTAGCTAGGTATGATGGTGCATGCCTGTGGTCCCAGCTACTCAGAAGGTTGAGGTAGGAGGATTACTTAAGCATAGCAATTTGAGTTAACGGTGAACTATGATAGTACCACTACACTCCAGCCAGGATGACAGAGCAAGATTCCATCTCTAAAATAAATAAATAAATAAATAACTAAATAAATAAATAAAGTTTATTTGAAAAATAAATAAATACGTTATTATATTAACAGTATCAACAAAAAAACCATGCCATTGTCATAATGGATGCAGGAAACATTTAAATAAATCAAAGCCCTTAAAAGATAAAAAATTTTTTACACACCATTAGTTGTAGGTAATATTTTTATTCTCATTAAGCCCTTTTCCAAAAAAAAGCCTACATTTAGTAGAGTACTTAGTATTTAGATATTGAATTATATAAATGTTCAGCATAGAAAATCAAAAAGATCAAAAAGATGACCACTTTTATCATCTCTATTTAACTCATAGTGGAAACAAGAGGTCCTGGGTTGGGGAGATGGGCATATGGGAATAAGAAAGTAAAAACTTATTCATTAGAACAGAAAATTAAAACTCTTCATATTAATAGAGGACTAAGATCTAAGAATTCGAGCTTGTTTTCTGAAAAAAAAAGTAATAAAACAGGTCACTAGCTAGATTAACAAAGAAGAGAAGATTCAAATAAACACAATCAGATATGAAAAGGAAGATGTTACTACTGACCCCACAAAAATACTAACAAGCATCAGAGAACAGCATGAACACCTCTATATACATAATCCAGAAAATCTAGAATAAATGGAAAAATTCCTGCACATATACTCCCTCCCAAGTTTAAATCAGTAAGAAATTTAATTGCTAAACAAATCAATAACAAGCTCTGAAATTCAGGCAGTAATACATGGCCTACAAGCCCCCAAAAGTCCAGGACCAGATAGATTAACAGCTTAGTTCTACCAGATGTATACGGAAGAGCTGGTAGCATTCCTACTGAAACTAATCCAAAATAATTAAGGAGGAGGAACGCCCCACTAACTCATTATATGAGGTCAGCATCATCCTGATACCAGAACCTTGCAGTGATACTAGATAAAAATGTTGGCAAATCAAATCCAGCAGTACATCAAAAAGTTTATCCACCATGATCAAGTAGGCTTCATCTCTGGGATGCAGGGTTTGTTCAACATATGCAAATCAATACATGTGATTCATCACATAAACAGAACTAAAGACAAAAAACATGGTAATCTCAATAGATGCACAAAAGGCTTTTGATAAAATTCAACATTCCTTTATGTTAAAAACTCTCAATGAATTTGGGAATTCAGAAAAATACCTCAGAATAATAAGTTCCATATATGACCAACCCACTGCCATATCATACTGAATGAGCAAAAGTTAGAAGATTCCCCCTTCAAAATTGGCACAAGACAAAGATGCCCTCTCTCACTGCTCCTATTCAACACAGTATTGTAAGTCCTGACCAGGGCAATCAGGAACAAGAAAGAAATAAAGGGCCTCCAACTAGGAAGAGAGGAAGTCAAACTATTTGTTTTCAGAAAACATTATTTTACATCTAGAAAACCCCATAATCTCAGTCCAAAAGGTTTTTTTAGCTGACAACTTCGGCAAACTCTCAGGATACGAAATTAATGTGAAAAATCACTAGCATTTTTACACACTAACAACAGTTAAGCCGAGAGTGAAATCAGGAACTTACTCCCATTCACAACTGCCACAAAAAGAATAAAATACCCAGGAATGCAGCTAACCAGGGAGGTGGAAGATCTCTAGAAGGAGAACTACAAAACCCTGCTCAAAAAAATCAGAGATGACACACAAAAAAATGGAAAAACTTTCCATGCTCATGGGTAGGAAGAACCAATATTGTTAAAATGGCTGTACTGCCAAAACAAGTTATAGATTCAATGGTATTCTTGTTAAACTACCATTGACATTCTTCATAAAACTAGAAAAAATATTTTAAAATTCACTTGGAACCAAAATAGAGCCTGAATGATCCAAGGTAATCCTAAGCAAAAAGACCGAAGTTGGAGGCACTGTGCTACCCAGGTTCAATCTATACTACAGGGCTACAGTAACCAACACAGCATGGTACTGGTATAAAAACAGATGTGTTGACCAATGGAACAGAATATAGAACCAAGAAATAAGGCTGAACACTACAACTATCTGTTCTTTCACAAATCTGACAAAACAAAGCAATGGGGAAAGAATCCTCTATTTAATGCATGTTGCTCAAATAACTGGCTAGCCATATGCAGAAGATTAGAACTGGACTCCTTCCTTGCGCTATATACAAAAATTAACTCAAGATGGATCAAATACTTAAATTGAAAACTAAAAACTATAAAAACCCTGGAAGACAGTCTAGGCAATACCATTCAAGACATAGGCATAGGCGCAGATTTTATCATGCAGATGCCAAAAACAGTTGCAACAAAACCAAAAATTGACAATGGGATCTAATTAAACTTAAGAATTTCTGCACAGGAAAAGAAACTATCAAGAGAGTAAGCAAAAATTCTACAGAATGTGAGAGAATTTGTGCAAGCTATGAGTCTGACCAAAGTCTAATATTCAGCATCTATTAGGAACTTACACAAATCTACAAGAAAAACAAATAGCCCATTTAAAAAGTGTGCAGAGGACATGAACAGACACTTTTCAAGACATACATGCAGCAAATACTCATGTGAAAAAAAGGTCAGTAGAAAAAACACCAATCATTAGAGAAACGCAAATCAAAACACAATGACATACTGCCTCAAACCAGTCAGAATGGTTATTAATAAAAAGTCAAAAAATAGCAGATACTGGCAAGGTTGTGCAGATAAAAGAATCCTTCTATAGTGTTGGTTGGAGTGTAAATTAGTTCAACCATTGTGGAAGACAGTGTGGTGGTTCCTCAAAGACCTAAAGACAGAAATACCATTCGACCCAGCAATCCCATCATTGGATACATACTCCCCAAAATATAAATAATTCTACTATAAAGACACATCCATGAATATGTTCATTGCAGCACTATTCACAGTAACAAATCCATGGAATCAGCCTAAATGCCCATCAATGATATACTGGACAAAGAAAATGTGGTACATATATACCATGGAATTCTATGCAGCCTTAAAAAATAATGATATCATGTCCTTTTCAGGGGCATAAATAGAGCTGGACACCATTATCCTTAGCAAACTAGTGCCAGATCAGAAAACCAAATACCACATATTCTCACTTATAAGTAGGAGCTAAATAATGAGAACACATGAACACATAGAGGGGAACAACACACACTGGGGCCTATCAGAGTGTGGAATGTGAGAGGAGGAAGATAATCAGGAAAAATAACTAATGGACACTAGTTCTAATACCTGGGTGATGAAATAACCTGTACAACAAACTCCCATGAAACACATTTACCTATGTAACAAACTTGTACCCCTGAGCTCAAAATAAAAGTTAAAGAAAAGTATAATCATGCCAGAACATGCTATTTGTCTAAGGAACAAAGTAAGGAATGTATACATATACCTTTACATTTATGGAGAATATTTTGATAGATACACTAGTGCAATTCATTATGCAGTTTCTTTCTTTCTTTCTTTCTTTTTTTTTAAATACATGTTATTGAAAAGCCTGTGCGTCCAGTTAGGAATAAATAAACTTAATCCTTACCTCATACCGAATGCAAAAATTAACTCAAAATGGATCTTAGACATAATACAAAAAGTTAAAACTATAAATCTTTTGAAATATAGGAAAATATCTTTATGATATTGAGTAGACAAATAAACACTTTATTGAACAAAATAAGCACAGATAATAAAAGAAAATAATGATAAATTGGACTTCACCAAAATTAAGGAATTCCTGCTTTTTGAAAACCCTATTCAAAAAATGAAAAGACAACCCACAGTTTAAACAAATATGTTCAGAATGCATATATGTGAAAAATGATTTTAGACTATGTAACAAGTATAGTCTTCTAATCAAAATATATTAGCAACAAATGAACATTTACAAAAATAAACAAATATGCAATAAACACAATATTTTTATATAATTAACCTTCAGTAAAATTAAAAATAAAACTGCAATTAGTGCTATTGCACATACACTAGAATGGCTAAAACGACTAAGACTGAAAGCTTTCACTGTTAACTGGATATAGCTCATCTGGAACTCTCATACATTGTAAATGGAACTGTAAAACATTACAACCTTTTTGGAAAATATTTTGTCTGTTCCTTATGAAGTTAAGCATATATATCTATCATGTATTTTAGAAACTGTACTTTTAGAATTTGTGTAAAATAAATGTAAATGTAAGTCTATATAAATGTTATATATAAATGCATATAACAGCTTTATTAATAAGCCTCATATCTTGAAGCAACTTGTATAGCCATTAAGATATGGATAGGGTAACAAATTGTGGTATAGTTGTATGATCAAATACTACTTTTTATTAAATAAAACCATCTACTTGAAAATGTAACAAATTGGATAAATATCAAATTATCAAAATCAAATATCAAAATATCACGCTTTGCAAAGGAAACCAGACACAAATGATACATACATATAGCACTGATGTAAATATATGTATAAAGAACACACCTGTTCTTTAGTTACAAACGGCAAATTGATAGTTCCCTGGATTCCATTATGGAAGGTATGATTGACATGAAGAAACCTTTTAGGATGATACAACTGATCTATATCTTAAATGTATAGGTATTTACACAGGTGAATTTCTATCATTACATTTATCTGGAAATAAAATTAAAATATTTCATGTTATTTATTTATTTTAAATTATAGCTCAGTATTTCAACATAGTATATTTTAAATAGAAAAAATGTTTCAGGCCGGGCGCGGTGGCTCAAGCCTGTAATCCCAGCACTTTGGGAGGCCGAGACGGGCGGATCACGAGGTCAGGAGATCGAGACCATCCTGGCTAACACGGTGTAACCCCGTCTCTACTAAAAAATGCAAAAACTAGCCGGGCGAGGTAGCGGGCGCCTGTAGTCCCAGCTACTCCGGGAGGCTGAGGCAGGAGAATGGCGTGAACCCGGGAGGCGGAGCTTGCAGTGAGCTGAGATCCGGCCACTGCACTCCAGCCTGGGGGACAGAGCGAGACTCCGTCTCAAAAAAAAAAAAAGTTTCAAATAATGAACATTACAAAAACTGCATTCCCACTATTTCACAGGAGCCACCTCAGCTAATAACATCTATATTCCTGGTGGAAATGTCAATACCAAAATTTGATTTTATTAATTGAAAAAGAAGATAGACAAATTGAAAACCAGAGAAATTCCAATCAGTTACTTAGCGGTTACAGCATTTCATGAGATATTTTTAGGGGATATATATTAAAACTTTACTGTTTTGTATTTTTAATAAGATTTTGTCCTCAAACAAAAATGTTATCTTTAATTTTGTGAGTTGTAATGAATTATAAATAAACATAGACGTTTCATTTTGCTCTTTTAGTCTAACATACACACTAAGAAAGGGTTGAAATGTGTCCTTGGACTGTTTTTGCTGTATTTCTTTTCCCAAGATATTACTCCCTACTTGTCAGTAAAAAAAACAAATTTTTGTAAAAGTGTTTCCAAGGTCATAGGAGGAAACAGGAAAACAATATCTATCTAAAAACTTATTTGGTCATTTTTATTTTGAAATATTTTATTTTTGAGATTTCCCTAAAGGTGTTGTTGTACCCTAAGTCTCCAGGTTTAGCAGCAAAGAATGATTAACAACAAATGAACAACAAATAGCCATTTGTATTATTTACAATATTACTATTATGGTTTTTATTTTGGTGATCTAATATTAGAGGAGCCCTGATATCTATTTTTTTGTGTGTTCCTGTTCTTAGAAAGCATTTTAGTGGCATGGAAAACTGAGAGAAAACTCTAGGGAAGAAAAACCCATAGGGCACTGTTTGCACAATATTTCAACAACTGCACTGCGTGGCCCTAGAGTCACTTGGAAGAGTTAAAAAAGACATTAGAACCAAATGAATTGCAAAGACATGGATAGGGACAATTTATGGAAATATTATTAACCTCAAGTGTAGAGACCTGACAGGCATATGATCAGAACATGTTGATATGTACAAATACAGACATAATCAGAAACCCACCAAATCCTGATGCTGGCACCACATACCATGCCTTGATGAGAAAAAGAGGCTAAGAATATTGAACTTAGTTAAAATCTGAACTTGCTAAATTGAAAACAAACAAAAAATACACAGAAATATTTGGATGCATATTTTTTACTAAGAATTGACTTATCATATGTTTTCACCAATAGGATTGTAGACTTGTGTTTAAAATAATTTGTTATAGAAAATTTGTTACAGAAAATTTCTTATATACCAATGTTTTACATTCCAAACATCTTACCCTCTACATTATTACTTAACAATGTTATCTATTAACCAATATTATAATTGTTTCACTATTATAGTGATATTATTAGTGACATACATTTCAGTTAGCTAAGTAGTCCTAAAGGATAATTTGATCATGATGTTCTCCTGATTGCCAAACTCAAATCAATGGCTTTCATGTCTAATAGAAAAACACAAGTGGCCACTCAACACACTCTAATTTTGCACCCTAAGACCTTCTTGCATGCACATTTACCACTAACCTAACTTAGCGTTTTGGTTTTTTTTTTTTGCTAAACCTGGAGTGGTCTTTACCACATATCTACTTATTCAAATTATCTCTGTTACTGCAGAACCATGTTAATGTTAATTTGTATCACCATGTGTTTATCACCCTGACCATACATAATTTGTAAAATTATAACCCAGTTATGATTAATAATCGTTCTAAATGTTTACCTCTCCTATGAACATTTGCAAATTCTACTCCATGCTTGTTGTAATACAGAGCCCAATTCCATAAACATTGTATTTATTTTAAAAAACAAAGAGAGATCCATATATAGTTGCATAATTTTATGTGTATACATATGATAAACACATACCTATACACATTCTGTACATATATATTTATATATGCATACATTAACATGGTGGTGTTTTGAACATAATATATTCGTAACAAACATTTATGAAACTAAATTTATATTACTTATATTTTCTTTTATTTAAAGTAAACTCTGGACCATACCATATTGGCTTGAAGATAAGGTAAAGGAAGAATTTCATTTCTTATTACCATAGTATTTCTACTCATGAAAATGCGTAGTTAGTTGTAATATTTATCACAACTTATAAATGCTTGAATATATTTATAAATAACATGGTGTAGGTTATATGCAAATATTTACTAAACTAAAAATAAGCAAATGAATAAAAAAAGAAATACACGCTGTAAAGTCTCTGCACTCATTTTGTTCATAACAAATTAAGTAAGTAACCAATATTTCTGCAAACTAATAATTTAAAAACTTGTATGAACAACCACTAGCATTCTCAAATTCAATTTCTTAAACATTTACTGTGCATCATTTAGCAAATTAAATCTCTGCTGCATATAACTTCGTATTATAAAGAACACACCAATGAAAACACATACTAAGACAAATAAACTAACATGATGCATATCAGAATTTCAAATCAAGTAAAATCTAAATGCCTAATTCAATTAAGTAGCACTGAATAGAAAAAGGTATAACAAATTTTAAAGAGGCTAAGTAATTTGTTCTTCTTATGTGCATGTTCTATAACATTATTCTACAGGAAATAAAATTAAATAAAACATGGATTCATTAAATAATAAGTTTGCTGTTAACTAAACCTAACAGTTAGAAATTTGATATTTTACAGCATTCTCTACATATATTTATAACTTAGAAATCCCTCAAGGTAGCTCAAGAGCCAATTAAAAGCTTACAAATCACTATGAACATTTTTTTTTTTTTTTTCATTTGTAATAAATTTCCCCAAGGGTACAAATGCTGCTTTGAAGTTTGGGATTTTTAATCCTGTGTTCACCTGGGGAGACATATATATATATATATATATATATCTTCTGAGTGTTGTGTGTGCATATCTATTCAGGAATTTGGATTTGGCAGGGGAAACTAGTATTATAGGAAATTGTTACTTCTTCCTCTTTTTTTTTTTTTTTTTTCTGTGACATTATATTGTCAAGGTTTTGTTCAATCTTTTATCTTCAGTTTTTTTCAGCCTATAGCTAAAGACAATTCCATGTATGTAAAATTCAACTTAACATTTTAGGAATCAATACATTTGGAGTAATTAAGGTTATAGCCTTAGCCGACTACTTCTATGCCTCAAACAGAAAATGACCGATATGTTATTCTACTTGAAAAGCAGTGGTGAAATTATCATTATTATCTGCTACCAAAATTTATTTTATCAAAATTTACTTTTATCAAAATTTATGTACTATAAAAACAAGAGTAGAAGAACAGAACAAAAGTTAGATGCCAATTTACTTAGTTATTGGAAACAGGTCCCCCCAAATCTGGCCATAAACTGGCTCCAAAACTGGCTATAAACAAAATCTCTGCAGCACTGTGACATATTCGTCATGACCGTGACTCTCACACTGGAAGGTTGTGGGTTTACCGGAAAGACAGCAAGGAATACCTGGCCCACCCATGGCGGAAAACCACTTAAAGGCATTCTTCAACCACAAACAATACCAGGAGCGATCTGTACCTTAAGGACATTCTCCTGAGGCAGATAACTAGCCAGAGCCCATCCCTTTATTTCGGCCCATCCCTTTATTGCCCATAAGGAATACTTTTAGTTAATCTATAATCTATAGAAACAATGCTTATCACTGGTTTGCTGTCACTGAATACGTGGGTAAATCTCTGTTTAAGGCTCTCAGTTCTTAAGGTTGTGAGACTCCTGATTTCCCACTCCACACCTCTGTATTTCTGTGTGTGTGTTTTTAATTCCTCTAGCACGGCTGGGTTAGGGTCTCCCTGACTGAGCTGGTCTCAGCACTTAGCGTTTACTATTCTTTAAAAGTTTAACTGAGCAACATTTAGAGAAATATCATTTACTATTCTGACTATATATATGAAGCTAATAAACTATTACCAACCTTTAGGAATTATAAGAGATGCTTTTAGTAATTTAGGAGAGTCTCCAGGGTGGACAAGTAAATCCAGCAATAAATAAGAAAGTGTAAGATAAGTTCTACAAATCCTATAAAACCCCTGAGCCTATATAGTCACTGCAGGCTAAACAATCATCTAAAATAATTCATCCAACTGCCTGCTCAAATAGAGATGTGCTTCAGCTAGAGTGTCAAAATTCCATACATGTTATGAAATAAAGCAGTTTTTAGGCATCATATTTTTTAAAGTTCAATTAAGTTTAGAGATACAAATTTATCTTATATCAATGAATTAGAGTATGTTTATCCACACAACTTGCAGGTAATATGCTAGATATTATATAGATCTATGTATTTATATATAATTATAATCATAGGTATATGTCCAGCAGTTGCAAATTAATACAAGTTGCAATACAGAACAGTGTGGAAAGGAGAGTCTTTTCAATATATTATGGTAAAATAACTTAATAGAAATATGAAAAAATAAATTTACTTTACCTCTATGCTGAATTGCAGATCAAAAACCTACTTCATTTGGGTTGGACACTGATTTGTTTTTCTAAGACCAGCTGAGCGGGTACAAAAGAACCAGCGAGTAGGCAAGGGTAGGAGCATAACTGCAAATTTATTTTTGGTCACCTAGCTTCAGGGAAGGAGGTGGGTAGGGAGAGGTCTGTCGGCCTCCGGCAAAGGAGGCCAAGAGAGTAGCCCGGTGAGCTCTAGGGCGTAGTTCCTGATACAGCCCCGACTGGGGGCTGGGAAGTCCCCCAGGTCGCTGGCCAGGAGCCGCTTTTCTGGGAGTGGGAGGGCAATAGGTGGGGCACGGGCCTGTCGAGGGGGCGTTCCGCAGGTGCGACCAAGTAAATCTTGGTCTCTTCAGATTGACATCACCTGGCGCATTCCCGGTTGGTCTGCACCTTCCTGGGCGCGGCTGCACTTTCGCAGGCACGGGAAAAGTTGGTGATGAAGAACCCGGAAGTGTGCCATCTTGCCTCTGTTTGTCCAAACAGACACCTATATTAAAAAGACAAAACTGTATGATTTCTAGTAAAAATTATAGAATATTTTTAAGATAATGTGAAGTGGAATGAAAAATTGTCAATAGAACACAAATATAATAAGCATAACGAATCTATTTTACAACACAAAAATTAGAAATCATGTTTATCTCAACACCTTCTTATGAAAGTGAGCACACAAGCCACAAAATTTCCGGAGATATTTTTAATAATCATAACTGACAAAGGGATCGGAGATAGATATATATATATATATATATATATATATATATATATATATGTACACACACATACACACACACATATATACACACACACATGAATTAATTATATTTAATATATATTAAATATAATGAGAAATATACTAAGACAAATAAACTATCATGCTGCATACCAGAATTTCAAGTCAAGTAAAAATTAAATGGCGAATTCATTAAGCAGCACCGCGTAGACAAAGGTACAACACATTTTAAAGAATGCAAGTAATTTGAGCTTCTTATGTGCATGTTGTATAACATTATTCTATAAGAAATAAAATTAAATAGAACATATGTATATCCTATATCTAAATATGTAAATAAAAGAGTTAACTATGAAGTCTGGCATAAGTTCTTTGTGAAAGAAGAAAGGAAGAAGGCAATGACTAGGGAGGGGCTGGGTGAGTGCCATCTTAGATAGTTGCTATGGTCCTTTCCTTATTTGGATGGGGATTACATGAAAGAAGTTTTTGTGAAAATTAATTGGGCTTTGTACTTTTGTTTTGCAAAGTTTTCTGTATGTGTGCCATATTTCAAAACAAAAATCATTTTAAAATTTAAATTAACAATATACCAGCTATTCTTAAAAAATGCATTTGCCCACATAAGCTTTCTCATTAAATATAGTTTACTTACAATTTTCAAATGGGCATATATTTTTAAATGTTAATAGTATTGCAACATAATGACCATATAAATAAAGCAGAAGTATCTTATGGGAACACCTCTATCCCCATGCCATCTCCCACGACCCCCAAAATCACAAGGGATACCTCTCATTCTTTCCCAAACAGTAATTACTGTTAATATATTGATAAATATTCTGTGTTTATATAGCTATTTTTGTCTTGTGTACGTGTTTGTATAAATGGTATAACACTATACACATTGTTTTGAATATTGCTTTTTAAAAATGAAGTGAATTAGATGCAGTGGCATTGGAAATGTGCTGCTAGAAAATCCTTTATGTCTACATGCTGTGGGAAGTATAGTTGACAGAAAACCTGTAGCTGCTGTCCCTTTAGTATCCCCTGCCTCAATCAGGAGGAAGCCATCTTCTACCTGGAATACTCTCAGCCAATGACAATCACAGCAGGGGTACAAGAATTGGACCATATCTGCCCAACATGGGTTAGATCTTAGAGGACACGTTTGGTCTAGTTCTGCCCTCAGCCTAGTTGAGATTTTTCCAAAACTACACTATGGTTTGAGGTTCTTATTACCCAAACTTTCCCTTTTTCCTTCCACAATTGTCAGATCTGACTCAAACTTTGCAGACTCCGTCTGCCTAGTCCTGTTCCCTCCAATTTACCCTTTGTGGGCTCTTATTCAATAAAACTTTTGCATGTCTAATGCTCTCTTGGTATCTGCTTATTGAAAAATACAAACTTAATTATTTTAAAACTGATTATAGTAATATATAATATACATATAATGCAGTTTTTATTGCTGTTTTCCTATTAATTTTTATTTTAATCTTTAAATAGTCATTTTTATGAACAATGCTGAAAGGAAAAATTTTGCTCATGCCAAGTCTGTAGACAAGTGCATACCTTTTTCTAAATAAACACAGAGAAGTAAAATTTCTAGGTCAAGAGTGCATACATTTTTAACTTTAATATATTGTTCTCCAAAAAGAAATCAATCATCATACCATAAATTAGGAGTACCTATTTCTTTATATACTACATCATCTCAATGTTGAATATCTATCTATCTGTCTATCTCTAATACAGCTGTGGTTAAGACCTTGGCCATTAATATAACCTCCAAAGGGCAAGTGTATAAAAAAGCCTACGAAGAATTCTGAAAACACCCATATTCAGAAGCTCAAAAGAAGAAGAAAGAAAATCTATACAATTCATTAAATGCCAAAAGTAAAGAACTGAACAAAAGTAAGTGTTAAATATTCTCAAATCTATTAAAATCTCATCATAAATGAAATAGAAGCACTGTTAGAAGAAGTAAATTATTGTTGACTTTTGTGACAATTTCTAGTAGAGCAGCATCAGAATGTAGACTCTTTAGAACTCATTTTGTACAATGAGTTTTGTACAATCTTCCAGGCATATCATCCATCTCTGCCACCACAACTGTGTGCCTTTTTGAGAGGACTGGTATAGTCAACAACACAGATGACTGGGATCATCTGGCTACATCATCATGTCTGTTTTATTAAATGTCTCTCATGGTGTCTTCTCTATAGTGTGGGACAAGGTGTCATAAAAAAAAAAAAAAAAGTCTTCACACTTTTTGTTGCCAATAGTAGGATGAGTCATTTATCTCCTCACTATCCTCAATCTTTCAATCTGTACTTTTTCATATCTCTAGCCAGCCTGATTAGTCATTCACTCCTGTCATGGATAGCTTTAATTCAGATAATTCCCTTTTCCACAAAACCTTAATGTCTATTATCATGTCCATGACTCTGATAACAGGAAGAATTTCTTGTCTGGAATATGTTGTCTTATGTAAGCAATTCAACAGAAACCCTCCATGAGATCAGAGGTGTGAGTTGACTTTAAAGCATGAGTGCAACAATGGTAGGTGACATTGGGTTCTGTGCCACATTCTCATGTAAGACAAGCATTAAGGTACACATGATTTATTGAGAGTGTATCCCTAAGGGGAATTTCTTAAGGGATCAAACAATGATGTAGAAAAGGTGAGAGGGAAAAAAAAAAAGAAAAACCAGAATGTTTTTCCAAACATCTAGCCACACGGAGACAAAGAAGATATCATGGACATGAAAATGTTGTAGATCATTTTTGAGATGCTGGATAAATTCCCTGATTACCAGACTGAATCCAATTGAGGCCAATTTTATGAAAGGGCACAGCTGTGAGCTCTTAACCACCAGTAATCGTAACAATTGGTAATAGATGTGGAAGCCTGGTTAAGGAAATCTGAGCAATTCTGCCATTTCTGGTAGAGCAGCATCAGAATGTAAAATGTTTAGAACCTCATTTTTATAATCTTTGAGTTGTAGTATTCGTCTCTGCCACCATGACTGTGTGCCTTTCTGAGAGCATTGATTTATTCAGCAACATAGGTGACTAGTTTTCATCTGGCTGAATCATCGTGTCTATTTTATTAAGTGCATTGGCCATAATGACCCCTGCACACTTATGGTTTTAATATTTATAAAAGGTTCATGACCATATCATGCCACTTCTCTGAATTCACAATTTATATATCCAAGTGCCTACCTCATATCTCTTTACAGATACATCAATGACACCTCAATCCATCATGATCAATATTGTGCTCTCAACTTCTCTTGATAGATGGGATAGATGGTTTGGTTTTTTTGTTTGTTTGTTTTTTTTTTTTTTTTTTTTTTTTTTTAGCAAAAGGCACCTATATATACCCAGCCATTCAAATCACAAATCTTGAAGCCAGGTTTGATATCTCCCTCTGCCACCACATCTGTATCCAGGCCACAGTTGTATTAGATATTGTTGCATTCCTGTCCATTGAACCATGGTTCTTACCATTCTTGTTCCTGCTCTCAACTACCTACTGAAAGTGCTTGTGACTTTTCTTTGAGGTATTTTCCTAGTGCACTCAGCTGACATAATAGGTATGTTGGAACTAATAGGAAATGAATAATTTTAAAGCAACATCAGTCAATAGTGGATGGAATATGGAAGATTTATTCCCAAGCATCCTTAACTCTTGCATGGGGCATTCATGAAAAATTCTCTTCATGGTCTTCTGAAGACCTCCAACAAAAATGAGATCCTGAGGCCCACACTGGAAAACTTTTCATTAGTACACTGAAGAACTGGTTCCCATTTCTTTCATATCTTACTTTCTACCTCACTGACCAGTGCTTCCTTCAGTTACATCCAGAAAAGTACTTGAACTTACATCTGTGACTAAGAGTCTACTCCAGAGGAAACCAAACTAATAAATTTAAAAGTCTTAAAATTGTATTCGTTCAATGCTTAATTTTTTTGTGGTTAACTCTACCTGCATGGCCATACCATAAGCCCAGTTTACCACTATTTCTCATCTTGATCAACACTGCAGTAGCTTCCAAACTATTTTTTTCATCCTTCATTCTGCATCTCTTTAAGCATCTTTCTTACTGTAAAGCCTGAGATTTCCAAAATGCAAGTCTGATTATATGTTAAAATTATTTAATAAATTACATGGCCAACATATTTTACATAGCATTCCTGTATATTGTCATTTAGCAGCTATTCTCACTCACATTCATGCACCACTCTGAATTGAAATGAATGAATCTAAACACTACATTTTCAAGATTCATTAGCAATCAGGCATAATATATAAATTATATTCTGCCAGTGAGATGTGTTTTCATAAATCTCAAAGGAGATTTTAAGGTAAAATATGTTAATACAGCCTAATGTATAATGTTGACACACAGGTATGAAAGACAGTGTTTGTGGTGGCTGGACTAAGCGTTTTATGTTTACACATGTGTTTAAGTTGAGGTGATGATACCAGCAGCAGAGGCAATAGCAAACTTCTGATCTTTGGAAAGCTGTTGTCAAGGTGATCTGTATAGCCATGTAGCAGTATATCTAACTCACACTCGTGTTGTGATTCCAAGAACACTGAAAGCTCTTAATTTACTGTGTTAACTCTCTTCCTGTTTGAGATACTTAGGATGGTTTTGTCTCAAACACTAAAATGTGATGATAAAAATAAGTTGGCATTTAGTTGGTTTGAATATAGTTTCTCAACTCCAATATCAACAAATCCCTTTATTTTTCCGGATTCTAGTCATCCTGAACTTATTATTATTGTTTGTCTTATCTGTCACGTCTCCTACAGATATAGTGTTACTTCTTTCTTGGACATCCACTTTGTCCTGAAACCATTTCAACAATGACTATTCTCCATTGTCATCAGAGAAAATCAGTTCTTCAGGGAAGCCTCTCTGCAGTCCTACTTCATTAAATCGTTTATTAAATTATCTCATAAAACAAAGAATTTGTATAGAAATATATTTTGATAATGCTCACTTTCAGTGTGATTATTTGAAGAGTATATTACTCATCAAACCAAGTAATATGTTTTGTAGCTAAGAGTAACTCTATCGACTCTCACATTCCTTGTCCCTAGCCCACTGCCTAGTCAAATGTAGAAATTCAATAGTTTCTGATGAAGTCTCACTGTTGATGAGAGATTTAGAAAAGAGAGAAATCACAATAAATGAAACGAGATATATGAAGAAGAGGCTAGAAATGAGATACAAACCTTGAGTTGGCATTTTATGTTAAAGTTCCTGTCCCATTAAAATAGAACACGAAAAGGAAAGGTAAACACAAACTTTTAAAGTTGATTAACAGTATGTCAGAAATTAAAACACTCATATTTTCTCCATGAAGTAGAAGGCTAAGGAGTCTGTTGGCCTAATTGGAGTTGTAATTGGGAAGTGATTCAAATGGATGGAAACATACTGGAAACAGCTACATTCTTAATGCGAAAGAAAGTTGACCAGGGAAATGAAAGCCCTAGGGGAATTTTAAAGACTCATTTCAGAACAGAAACAAAATATCTGTAGAAACACCATTCCACACATTTGAATGAACAGTCACCTAGTTGCAATGAATAGGAACAATTTAATTGATCCAGGATCTAGATGTTAAAGTATGTTTGTGGTAGAATAATAATAGGTCTAGAGATACATGAACATAAAATCAGAGTATAAAAAAATTGAAGCTAAAATTTCAAAGTTTCTTAGAGTAAAAGAGACTTCACATTTTTTAATATTTTCCCTTATGCCTCAGTTACTTTGGCATGAATTGGGTCACTTGCTTTACACCGATCCATCTATTGTGACTGATTCATTCTAGACTCAGGGCCACTCCTGCTTAATTGATGCTAGGTTGTGATCCCATCACATAAAAGGAAGATATTGTCTCACATAAATACCAGAGTTTATAGTATCAGATGAGAGGAAATTGAAAGCTTTATATATAATAAACCATGTTTTAAATTGATTTTACCTACATACTCTCAGGAACATAGCATAGAGTCTGTCCTTGAATATAACATTGAACAAAAAGGTAATGTGAAGTCAGAAGTTGAAAATCAGCAGGAGATGATTACTAATAAGATTAGTATTTGAGGCCGGGAGTTGTGGCTCACACCTATAATCCCAGCACTGTGGGAGACCGAGGCGGGTGGATCACTTGAGGCCAGGAATTCAAACCCAGCCTGGCCAACATGGCGAAACCCTGTCTCTACTAAAAATACAAAAATCAGCTGAGCATGGTGGTGCATGCCTATAATCCCAGATGCTCGAACTTGAACAAATCACTTGAACCTGGGAAGTAGAGGTTGCAGTGAGCTGAGATTGCACCACTGCACTCCAGCCTGGATGACAGAGAGAGATGCTGTCTCAAATAAATAGATAGATAGTTAGATAGATAGATAGATAGATAGATAGATAGATAGATAGATAGAGTTTAGGATTTGATTTATTCAATAATTTTTTACTCCTCACCTATTGTGCTCCAGAAACTCTACGTGGAATGAATTGATGAATATGACAGATAAATATTTTCTGGTCATGTGGGAATTACATTTTAGTATGAGATTAAAAAATGACAACATAATAAACAAGTAGATTTTATAGTAGTTTATAATGGTATGGTTGTTATAGAAAAACAGTGACAGTTTACCAGGAGTGGAGACTGCATGCCCAGTGCCAAGTGGCATAGTATATTTTTAAGTAAGGTTCTCGGAGTATGCTTTATTGAAAAGAGACTCCTACTAATGGAAGAAGGTAGGCAATGTGAATGTCTGGGAGAAACCTCATTCTACTTAAAGAAGACAGCCAGTGAAAAAGTCCTGAGTTTGACTCTGTGCAGTGTTTTCACTAAATAGTAAACGATCTGGTGGTTATGACTGGAGCAGAGTGTTCAAGAAAGAATTGTGAATTAAAAAATATCAGTGAGTTAATGATATTTTGATGGAGAGATCTTATCTACCAAGCGCTTATCTACCAAGCACTTATCTACCAAGGCTAATAAGCCTGCTTCATAGAAAGAAGGTCTTAGATGAGTAGATGATGTAGGACATTTAATCCTGTACCACCTGCAGCAAGTATAAAAATCCAGTGTTCTCTCATACGCAATGGCATAATAAGATGGAAATGGGTTTAGAGAGACAAAAGTTTTGTGGCTTATTTCTTTTTTGTGTTTTAGCTTCAGTTTCTAATAATAAAAACAATGTTAGAAAAAGAAAATTGTTCTCTGATAAAATAGATTATTAAAACAAATAAAGTGGAAAAAGAAAATATACTTAAATATAAAACTTCACTTATTATCACATCATCTTAATCAGCAAGCTATGGTAGCATATTGCTTTATTTTGTATTAGGCCATTCTTGCATTGCTGTAGAGAAATACCTGAGGCTGGGCAATCTATAAAGAAAAGAGGTTTAATTGGCTCACAGTTCTGCAAGCTGTACAGGCATGGCACTAGCATCTGCATGACTTCTGAGAAGGTCTCAGGTAGCTTTTACTCATAGTAGAAGTTGAAATGGGATTAGACACATCACAGACTGAAAGCAGGAACAAGGGAGAGAGAGGGGATGGAGGTGCCACACTTTACAACAATCCGATCTTGAGGAAACTCACTCACTATGGCATGGACAGCACCAAAATATGAAGGATCTACCACCATGACTCAATCACCTCCCACCAGGCCCCAGCCCAACACTGGGGATTACATTTCAACGTGAGATTTGGGCACAGACAAATACACAAACTACATCAATTCTCTGGCAATATTTAGCATATATGTCTTTATACATTTAAAATGCATTATTATAATCCTGAGCCCCAATTTTTTTCATAGTTAACTGGTTATATGCACTTTATAGGTTGCTACATTATCTTTTACAATAGATTTTTAATAGCTATATGATATTCAACTAAGTAGGAATAACATAGTTGTACTTTTATTATTACTGGAAATAAAAAAACTCTAAAAAGTCACAATTCAATAGCATTTTACACATTAGTATGTTATTAATAATTTATTCTGAACACATTAAACCCAAACTCCCTCTCTTTCCATTTCTCACATATCTGGGTTTAAGTATAAAAATAGTAAAATCAATGTGGTAAAGGGTTGGCAATGATTATTTTAATTAATTTAAATTATTTCAAATCAATGTCTACCTATCTTTCCCTAATAATACTCGTTGACTGTTTTTCTCTAAGTAGTGAATATAGTTGGCTTTTTGAAAATACATGAATATATCTTGGATCAGTTCAACTGTGGATAGTACATGTGTCAATCGTGAAGCCATTGTGTCAGCTCCAAGGCATTTCATTCTTTTTTTTTATAAATCAGTTTGTATCATATGCAAGTAGGAAGGCACAGCAATGTATAGATTTGGACTCAAGAAAATTGGAAAAAATAAAAATTTGCTAAGACAGATGAATATTCATTAGCTTTGTGAAACAACTATGTCAGTCAACTAGTTCATAATAGTTTATATATTAACTCCAAATATGCATCGGTATATATGTATATCAATGTATATCAATGTATATTAATATGTGTATATCAGAGGGTTTGGTTTAAAAATGGAAGAGTTAAGTAAAGAGAAGTTTTGAAAAACGTTTGTAAAAAAAATAACTTTAGCAGTATTAAGAGAGAGACTTAATATAACTTGATCAAAAGACCAGATGTGGAGTAGGAAGCAAAGGGATTCTAATGTAATAATTGTAATTATTTTCGTATTATTTTATATTGAGTGTATACATAATATACTCATGAATAATAAGTTATATTTCAAATTCTATAGGAAAAGGAATTTCCTTACCTTTAAACATTCCAGTGTTTTTTCAACTAATATTTATATAATTAGAATGTATGATATTTACTTCTTCCATTGCTTTTATCAGCATTATTACTTTATCTAGTCATAGGCAATATTTAATAACTTACTAGTTACAGAGATTTTCAAATGGTCTGATCTTAGAAATTTCTAAATAAGTACACATTTAGTTGTCTTATGTTATTTATTGGGCAGCGTGCATGTACAAGATGCTTTATTATGTAATTCAACCAAATACCTATATTCAAATAGCTACCCTAGAAAATCTTCACATACTCTCATATATAATCACAAATGACTCATAACTCTTGACGGATAGTTTCAAAGAGAGGAAAAATGAAAGGCACAGGTAAGTATGATAAAATATATGTTAAATAAAAACATAAAACATAGGATAGAAATAAAGATAAGTAAATTATTAACTCAAACTTCATAGTTTTAAGGCTGTTACAGTAAAAAATGCATAATAAATGTTTCTTGACCAATGAGTAGAAATATTTTGTCTAAAAAAACAGGAAATAATGTTCAGACATATAACAGTATAATAGTTTGATATAATATTTCACAATGCATGTTCATGTACTTTGTGCTCATATGTGGCAGGGTTTTTATCTGTTGCAGTGCTTAGCTGAAAATAATGGAAGCAGATATTGATTAACTCAGATGAGAAGACGTCTGATATCTCACAGAACCAATGAGGAGTCAAGAGAATCAGTTTCATAAACCAAGCCACAAATAAGTACGAATGCCAAAAAAAAAAAAAAAAAAAAAAAATTAGCTAGTTATGGTATTACCTGGGGCACCACTGTAACTTGGTATTTAATCCTCCATTGTACCTAGAATTCTGTTATTATTGCCATTGTTGGACTTTTCTGTTACTTTGCTTAATTCCTTTAAGATTCAGACAGTTGATAGCAGCACTTGATTAACAAACTGTTGAACTTAAATATCTACGGAAACAAGAAGGAAATTTTTGACACCTTTGGGTGCCCAATGTGAAATAGGTAACCGACACAAAGAAAATGTCCTCTATTATGTGAACGAGAGTAAGGATGAATTTCAAATAATAAACAGACATAATACTGGGTAGAAAGCTGTATGCTATTACACGAAAATTAGACTTTTGTTTTAGGCAATAAGAAGGCATGACTGCATCTTAAGTAGAATAATTCATCTTACCACAATTGCATTTTAGAAATAACTTTAGTAACAATTTGGATGAACATACTGTAACTATGAGGGCCTATTGAAATAGAATTCAAGAGACTCATGATATCCCTGAAGACAGATAAGTGTCTTTATTAGCACAATGGTACTGGTGCTGGTGAGAATAAAAACAAAGAATGGATGTAACAGTTATTTTGAAAGCAGAATATGGAGAGCTTAGTAACTTACTGAATATGAGCGATAATGGAGACAAATGAATGAGAGAAAACGTATAGTTTCCTAAATTGGCTAATTGGATAGTTGTGATATTATTGAATGGCAATTAATTTAGTTTTGGACTTATCATATTTGAAATACATTGAACATTCAAGAATTTGAAAATATTAGTCCACAGTTTGGAACCGTAGTATTGACAATCTTTAACATAGGCAGCACTAAAACTCCAAATATGCATGCAGAAAGATGGACCAGTAAAAAAAAGGAAGAAAAAAAAGGTAAGTGTTTTAATGAAAGTCAAGGAAATAGGCTTCCAAGATTTAACAGGAAGGCAGCTGTGTTATATGATTTTGAAATCAAAGAGAAAAGAAAGTGAAAATATGCTAGAAGTTTAGATACTAGTTACTGATATGCTTGACAGAGAGGTTTCTTTCAAGTGGTAGGGAGAATTTCAAGGGTTAAATAATGAATTTGTGGTTTAAAAAATCTAGAAAGTTTTGTTTAACAATATATTTTTAGAATAAATATATTTATTTATTTATTATTCCTGGGCACCATAGTGAGACCCCCATCTCAACATAACAAGCTCAAAATAAATAGCTGGGCCTGTTGACTCTTGCTGGTAGTCCCAGCTACCGGGGGTAGGGAGGACAATGAGGTGGGAGGATCACTTAAGACTGGGAGGTCGATGATAACTTAAAAAATAGGTTGATAAAAGGAAAGGATTATTTAAAACATAACTTACAAGGCAGTATTCTTATAATGTAGAAAATAGATTCACTATTTTAGTCCTAGTTTAGTCTAATATGATTTATTTCTTTTATTAAGTAGACTAATTTAATGTGATTTGAATTATGCACTGTTTAAGAATTCATACATTTATTGCATACTTATTAGTGTATGTTAATGTTATTGATTATAGCAATCTTAAATATTTATGTTTAACCACTTAATATATAATAATAACTTAGAAAATTATACTTATGGGATAGGTCCTGAATTTTAGAAATGTTTGCTTAAAAAAGCACAATATAAATAAATCAATTCATTTGAAAGGTAAAGGTTTGAAATAGACTAAGATTGAAACTATCACAGGTGCCAAGAACGTAAAATTTATTTTAGAATCATTGTAGGTATTAAACATTGTTTAATATGTTGAAAAATATATTTGAATAAAAAGGAGAGGTAAAAAGGATAAAACTAAGAGAAGATATTATATTCAACCTCTGTAAAGGACACTAGGAGACAAATATCTCGCTTTATTTTATCAATTTTTAGTTGCTTCTGGAATCCTAAACAATAAGCTCGCAAAAAAAGAAAGTAATAGAAACTCTGCAATACGAAACGTATTTGCAATGCTCTGAAGAATAACTGAAATATTCGTAAAACAGTATGTCTTCAAATAACTTGGAGGTCCTCCCCACGGTGTGGCAAATTGGTGTACAAGTTATGAGTTACCAGTGTCCCTGGGTACTGACTGCTTCAGCATTTGAGACACCGGCCCCTTAGGCTGGCTGCTTTTAGACTTGAGAAGTCTAGTTTAACCTAATGTTTCTGCAAAACATTATACTTTGTGTGTATCATGATGAGAAAAGTTTGTGAATCATTGCTTTAATCAATAAAGTTTTTGATAAGTACTATCATTTCAAATACGTTTTTCCCCTGAAAACAAAGGAATGAAAATGAAATGTCAGCTACTTTACTATATTTTTTCTTACAATGAAACCATGCATGATCATGATGGCAAATGTATACGAACAATCATAGAACACAAAGAAAATCACCCATTACTCCTCAGTTTAAACATAATGCGTTGTAAACATTTTGAGATATTTTGTTCAAGAGGTGTGCGTGTGTGTGTGTGTGTGTTTAAAAAATAAACCTCTATATATTTGTTGAATTAATTCATGCTTATGGTGAAAAGTTAAAATAAAGGCATAGAAAATTTGGAATTTAAATTTGGATTCTAAAGTTTGTATTATAATAGTACCAGTACTGAAGAGGGTGAAAACAGTGTACCATTGATGGAAAAGGGTTTTATGAAATGCCCATGAAATGGCGATTGTGTCGAAGCTTCATTCTTTTCAGGAGCAACACAAACTGTATGGCTCAAAGAAAATCATTTAATTTAGGCTGCCATTTAAATAATACAATTTATATAAAAACTGTTATAGCAGGTATTCTTTTTTGGCATTTTCCTTTTAATTATATCAGAGATATAAGTTACATCATTATAGAATCATAGTCTGTAAAACTGTACTATTAACTATTATATTCAGGAGTAGTTTTGAAAATTAATTTTCATCAGTGAATTTATTTCTGTCCAGCAAAATAATAGGTTTATTTCCATATGACTGTTGTTAGTCTAATGTCTTTATTACATATACACATTTCAAGAGTTGTTTGTGTGCACAGGCATGTCTTCTAGTCTCTTGGGAAAATAATCAATGTAAATTATTAGTTCCCGTGTACTACTTGTATATATACTTTTCATTTTTCTGTCACCTAATGAATCCTCTGGAGGTGGCATTTGCTTTGATATTAACATATTTCATGATGTCTTAATTTTAGTAAATCTGATTGGCATTTGGATTTTTTTATAATGGAAATAGCATTTTTGTGTTTTTATAAAGGAAAATTAGGCATGTGTTTCATAAGATGATAGTAGGTGGATTATTCCTTCTTAAGAATTTTTGATTTTGCAACAGTTCAGGGTACAATATTACTCCAAATATATTGTTTCTTCTTTATTTGTTAATTATTTAAGTATGCAGAATTAAGTTGATTGAATTCTTCAGTTAATGATACACTATGTTCATGGGTTAATGTAAGACTCTTATTTGGCATCATGTTTTATTATTATTATTGTATTTCTCATCAATAATGTTATCAATATGAAGATAAGGCCGCTGTTACATATATGCTGTGATCTAGGCATACCTAATTAAGTGAATCAATAAACTCATACCACTCCAGAAGAAAGTGGTTAAATAATATCATATGATTTACTTTAAGAGAAATAAGTGTATATGACAAATCACTAAGGTACAGAAAAACTTTAATCAGTTTTATGCTACACAAAACTATAAAATAGGTTATAAATAGATTTGAAAAAATGTTACTGATAATTAAATACTTATATTATATGAAACATCTTTATTTTTCATTTTACTGCTTTTTCCTTCTTAAATCCAGAATTCAAAATTGAATACATTAGGAATAAAGAAATTTTCTCCACATTACTGCCCCTTAAACTGATATTCCAATATAATCATACATACCAATACACACATATTCACAGTTAAAAACTAGATGAAAGGCTATACCAAAACTTTAATTTCTGTAAGTCTATTTGTGCACAAAAGTAAAGAGGAACATATACATGTGTGTATCAAAAATTCTTGCTGTATATATGCTGGGAGTGAGAGTGAGTGAAAGAGATATTTATATTAACACAAGCCAGACAGTGGGTGATGAGGAAAATAGATAAACCAATGAAGAATCCTAGATATCCAGCTTGATTAACTGAATAAATTATATGTTCATGAAGAAAGACAAATTTCATGTTGTACTGGAAAGTGGATTCTATTTTGGAATTAAGTTTGACCTGCATGTGAAACATTAATGGCACCCTGTAGGCAACTGGCTAAATTAATTAAAAGTTCAGGGAGAGATCTGGATTAGAGATAAATATTTGGAAATTACCTGCATGTAAATGTATTTAAAACCATGGACATAAATGACTCATTTAGCGAGAAACATTATCTAAAGAAATAGGGGTACAACGGGTCAGTAATTTCAGAGAGTAGGAGTATAGATGGATAAATGTGTCTAATCTTATTCTCCCTGGATAGGAGAAAAACAAACATTTGATGCACTCATTACAACTAAGCAGTAGTATTGAATCTACCTGATAGAAAGTTAAAATAAATCCAATACCTTACGTTGGGTAATTAAAAAAAAAAAAAAAAAAAAAAACCTACAGTTGATTAGATACAGAAGGGAGAAAATTGATATTTGAATTGAAACATTATTATTATTTTGTTAGATAAGTAAGATGAGATCACAGAGAGAAAAGGACATTGATATTAAAGCTGATTATAAAGAGGTGTTTAAAACTGTAATCATGTGATCTCAGATGAGCAACAACAAAAGTAAAAACACTGTGTAGGTCTATAGGTTAGAATCTTAATGAGATTGAAGAATTTGTTGAGGGATATATTTGAATAAATGAGCCAGGGAAAGAGAAGTGGAGTTTAAATAGTGAGATGCTTGTTAACAGGACTAAATGTAGCATAGTTGCTGGTGTAGGATGTATCCGTGGAATTGGGTTACAAAGGTTCAATGTGTGTAAATGAGGGCTATGTGTTTGAGGAGAAAGAAAGATGCAAATGACCTATACTTCTGCTATAAAAATAATTAAGAGGCAGAAATGAAAATTAATTTTAAAAAATTAAATTCTATTCCATTCAGTTAAGTTGAACTGTATCCATTTAGTAACTGAAGCACCAAAAACTCAAAATAATTGTTTAGTCCTTTCTTCCTTTGGAATATATCCCATCTTCACCAAATTCTCTAGGCACTACCTACATAAAATCTGGATTCTAATCATTTATTGCCACTTCTACTGCTACTGCTTCCACCAGTGCCTTTCAGTAAATAATTCTTTCAGAAGCAATCACACTTATATTTTCAAAATCCAACCTATAGCTTTTTCTTCTTAAAACTTTCCAATGATCTGTATCTTACTCTGCATAGGAATCAAAGTAATTACAAAGGTCATTATTCCTTTCTTCATCTCCAGTTGCTCTCTCCCTAACCACTGCCACAGAAGTCTGGCTCCTGGCTATTCCCAAATATCATCAGGCACATTCTTGCCGCATGACATGTTGATTTGCTAATTTCTCATTCTGGTACTCTGAACTGCCTAAATCTGCTGGATTCATGCTCTCATGTCATTTCAGTATTCACTTAAATATCACCTTCTCAGTTAAATTTTGTCTACTTAACTTAAAATTGAAACATACAGTCTCTACTGCTATTCTTATTCTCTGCTTTATTTTTCTTCAGAGCAATTAAACAGAATTAACAAATTCAATAATATTTTATTATATGTTAGTTCACTTACATATAATAAAGTTAACTGTTATATAAAAGTATTAATAGAATTAATAAATTAAATAATATTTTATTTTATACACAAAAACTAGTATAAAATAAAATATTATTTAATAAATTATATTTACTATCTTTTTATCCACACTAGAATCTACATTCAAGAAGGGCATTGCTTTTTAATTAAAATTTTAATATTTCCTTTACTACTTTTCACCAGAATTTAGAATGTCATCATAAAATTGGATTTCAGTATGGATTTATTGTATGAACGGATGGATAGTTTTATTGAGCAATACTAGATGTATGTAAGTTTAGCATACTTTCTAATAAGTATTATATTTATATTTATTAATGACATTTGTTTTCATATCTTGAGCATTGAAAATAAAAATTGCCCAATACCCTAATTAATTTACAGAGGAGACATTTTTGTAAAAAAAGAAATTATCTTTTCCCATTGATTTTCATAAAACAATAGATAGATGGTGACAACTTGAACTACACTGGTTTTCAATTCTGACCTTAACATTTTGAAAAAATATTTTTTAAAGCTTAGTTGTCTGAAAATATTCTGCTAAAATATTTGTATAGCTATGCAAATATTAACATGTCAAGCTTTAGAAGTCTTAAGTAAATCTAATAAGTGATGCCTACTTTTATCAGTTGTGATTTGGGTGTTTTAGTACACCATGAAATTACTCAAAGCAAATCGGAAGCCAATTTTATTCTGACAAATGAACTTTTTTCAATTAATATTTTAGTAAATGATGTATGTCTCAGAAAATTCCCCAAATGCCATGAATGAATGCACATGCTCATGGCTTACATTCAGTTGGCATTTCTCTTGGAAGCCACATCTTAATTTCATAATCAAGGTCTCCCACAGAAGATTCCTCTCACATTGGATACATGCCTGATTTATCTAGATGCAAGCCAACTAATCGCTGGGACAGCAGATGGGTCTATTCAATCGATGTGCATATCTGCCAAATAAGGCTAAAAATGTCTCAAACTAAAATAAAATATCCCCCCAAATCAGTGCTTGATCAAACTGAGCATACAAATATATAGAATTTGTATTCTTATTTTCATCTTTCTCAATGGTAGGAAATTAAAAAAAGAAAACTATCTGAGTCGGGATAAAATTCTGCAAAATCCCACTATGATGAAGAATGTCAAAGATCTACCTGTTGAAAATAAATTAACCTAAGTCATCAATGCCAATGGTAATTAAATAACTGTCAGGCTAGCTAACAGTTGATTTCTGGTTTTGTTTGTAATTTAAACTGTTATGGAGGTATGACAGCCAATGAATAGATCATAGTGGTCCTAATAGTATCTGACTGTTAATAATGTTGTTGTTGCTGCTTTTTATTTTTGGAGACTATTAACATCTTATAAAAAAAACTGGATAATATCTTATCAGAATGCTACCACTCTCCAATTTGTGTATTTGTTCATGAATTCTTAAGTGAGTAAAGAGGTCTGTGACATTCATTCAATTGTCCTTGAATCTCAATCAGGAACCATTAGTTATCTACTAGAGCCCTAAATTCACAAAGATGAATTCTGTGGTATATTCTTGGGGTTCAATCTTCATTTCTTGATGATCACCACAGTTAGTTTCAGTGGGGCAGTACTCTAAATTTGTCCAGGCTTCTTCACATTAGCAGACCGGGTTTGTAATCAGGAAAGATCTAAAAAAACTAACAAACAACCTAAAAATCCCTAAAACTCATCCATGTTTATTGTTGAATCATCAGGAGTCAGGTTTTAATAGCTGTTATAATTTATGTCAATTATACATGGATATCCATGAACCCTTTGCTCTCTACCCCCTTTGCAAAAAAAAAAAAAAAAAAAAAAAAAAAAAAAAATGCTACTTTGTGTTAATTTCTGTTGAATCAGAATCAACACCTCATAGTTCTACATGGAACATGGATTCATTACAATCCATAAACATATTAAGAGTTATCTGCTTACTACTGGGTAAATATTTCTAATATATGCTGTTATGGCTTATATGGATTGTCAAAAACAAACACAAATAACTACTTACAATTGTTATTATAAGTCATGCCAGTATTTGATGATGAATAATACCTGCAAATATTTGTACTTTTTACTAAATATAATATTTTACAGTTTTCTGTTTGTCACTGCCTATTGTTTTTATTTGTTATTGGCCACCCTTAAAAAGGTAAACTGTTGAATAACTATGACACAATGGTTTATTCCCTATTCATATTTCTGCTTATTCATAAATTTTACTAGAGGAAAACCTTATTGTTTCATAAAAACAGAAAATAAATGGGATACTAAGAAAATAATGTTGTTTACAACAAATTTTAAATTAAAAAATGTTTTATACAAAGTAAGTATGATAGAACTATATGAGTTCTTCAGTTACTGACAGAGATACAGTTACATTCTTGCCCATGTTTCTTAATTTAAGCGAACGGTGATTTGCTTTAATTGGAATCTATTTCTTCAATGTTTCTTTGTTGGTGTACCAAGAATCACAGCACATATGACTATAGATGCATAATGGGAAAAACTGTTTCTAATAGACTCCAGTCTTAATGCTGAATTAAATAATTGCAAATTCTTTCTTTTTTTTATTATTATTATACTTTAAATTCTAGGGTACAAGATTTGTTACATACGCATACATGTGCCATGTTGGTGTGCTGCACCCATTACCTCGTCATTTGCATTAGGCATATCTCCTAATGCTATCCCTCCCTCATTCCCCCTCCCCACAATAGGCTCTGGTATGTGATCTTCCCCTTCCTGTGTCCAAGTGTTCTCATTGGTCAATTCCCACCTATGAGTGAGAACATGCGGTGTTTGGTTTTCTGTTCTTGCGATAGTTTGCTGAGAATAATGGTTTCCAGCTGCATTCATGTCCCTGCAAAGGACACAAACTCATCCTTTTTTATGGCTGCATAGTATTCCATGGTGTACATGTGCCACATTTTCTTAATCCAGTCTGTCACTGGTGGACATTTGGGTTGATTCCAAGTCTGCTATTGTGAAGCATCAGGTATATATAATCTGCCATCAGGTATATATAATCTTTTATCAAGACTGGTCGACATTTTGTTGTATTGTAAAAAAACACTTTCAATAATTTTATGGATATTAAAAGTAGTTTTGAATTTTTTTTTTCAGATAAATGTCAATGCTTAGAAGACTTGCTCCTTGGATCCTAGGTACACTCTTTCAGAGCTATTGTGACAACAACAATAATAATATCTAAAATTCGTTCAGCCCTTCATGTGTGTCAGGAACTCTGCTAAATAATACTGATATGAGAAGTTAATATTTGCAGGTATGAAGTGAGGTTTTTGCCAAATAGCTACCTTATTTTAATCAGCCAGAATTCTAGGGGAAGAATAATGCGCTATCAGATAAGGTATTTTTGCATTTCAAAAACTTACTTTTGTTTTTTGTTATTTCAGGTTTGTTGTTGTTGTTGTTGTTGTTGTTGTTGTTGTTGTTGTTCTTAATGTACCATAGAAGGACACAGGACATTAATTTTGTGCCTTTAGCAACAGGTTATGAAGAGTGGATGTAAAGAAAACATCTCATTTTTCCTTCAAATTAGAGATATTAAAGGGATTAAGGGAAGAAGAACTAACAAACACGTTGAGTGAGTGTAAGAATAAAAATATCAGAACTGGAAGAATGATAGGATAGAAATGGAGTCAGCAATCAGAGGCATGCTCTACCGAGGTCCTAGGCTCTGTTTTCCTTAGACAAGAGTGGACACATGAAGGCCATCTAGAGTCAAACAGGAGATACAGCATTTATAACCAGGGTGAAAATCTGCAGTGTATTTCTTTCCATATGGTCTCAGATGAGAATTTCCCATTAAAGTCAACTCTCATACATTTCATGATGAATCTAGAACAAAAATCAAATTCAAACTGAGATTCTCACATCACCACCACAACTACAAAAAATGGAAGAACTTGAGGATAAATAAAAAATGTAAAGCTCTAGATATTGTGTTGTGGAGACACTTGAGGCTTAGCTGAAGACTGTAACTTTAAAGGAAGAAAGAAAACTCAAATCGCAAAATATTTTACTTTAAAGTGGAGTTCTTTTTAACACCTGTAAACTACATGCTGCAAATATACTTAATCACCATTTAAATAGAATTTGTATGCCTGAGTAATGGAGGTTGTCCATGGTTGTATTTCTTCTACCTTAAATTTAATACTTTGAAACCTAATACACAATAATGATAGTATTTAATAATGATCAGAGTAACTAACCATGAAACTTAATCATGATTAAGAAGTAGCTACATATGTTGCTGCAGCAGTAAGGAGTTAGAAAATTCAAACATTTAATTACTTTGTCAAATTCCTTTATATGTCCAACAATGACAGTGGTATAATTAAATATATGTCATTTTATGTAATTTTAATAAAATAATTAAATTATTCTGAAGTTTCTTTATGAAGATACATTCAAATGAAAAAGTTAAAATTTCGCTTAATAATTCTGACATTTAGTAATCTAACATTTCTAATCTTGACATCTGTTCTGCAAACTTAGCTATGATTAAAAATAAAAGAGATACGCAGTTAAATAAGAATGTCAATAAAAAGAGCTCATCATTCTTATTAAGTTTAAACAACATATTTTACGCAATTTTATTAATGTAATATTATATTATCAGTGTTTTATTAAGAATTATACTATAAAATAGGTAAATTAATAATGAAATCTTATGGGAGAATCTTGCTGAGTTTTGGGGATTTTTTGCTTATTTTTATAAATTATTTTTTTCTTTTCCTTTTTTTTTTTTTTTTTTTTTGCTATTTTAAAGCCTAATATTGAGGACAGACTTGAAAGTGAATAACATGATTTATACCATATGCCTTGTGGAAGTTTGTAATATAGCCATAAAAATCTTTATTAATTTTAAATATTACCTATATATTTATTTATATGAAATAATCCCACAAATATTTTAAATACTTTAATTAAACTTATAGGCTAGAAAGAATGAAAGGTGGAGATGAGGACAAAAGAAACAACAATCCCATTAACAACTAGTGAACTCTTTCAATTTGTCTGTAAAAATCATATTGAACTACAGGACTGTGTCATGAAACAATTTTGTTAGATACATTCATGAGTTATTTATACTTATGTGAATATGACTCATGAAATAGATCTCATGAAATACTAAATGAACGATTTAAAAGTATTAATATTAAATTCTTTTATTATTATCAGTCAGTATAAACATGAACATGTTTGAGATACTTTCTAGCATATATTAAAATATTCTAGAATGATTAAGAACATAGGCTTTGGAATAAAGCATTTCTGGATTAAAATGTGCATCTCAAAATCTGTTCAATTTCTAGCCTTTGTAAACCACATTTACTTCTTTAAAAAGCCTAAGTCTCTTGTTGAAGGCTACTATATAATTTTTTTACATGAGCAAAAGCTGGTTTAAACTTAGAGTTTCAATACATGGTTGTTATGTTATCATTTAATAAGAGGTGAGACAAATTATGCATAAAAATATTAAAATTAAAATTTGAACTATCATATGATCCAATCATCCCACTTCTGTGTATATAGCTAAAAAAATAAAATCAAGATATCAAAGAGATATCTGCACCCCCATGTTTATTACAATATTATTCACAATAAACAAGAATGGAAACAACCTAAGCATCTGCCCACAGATAAAACTGAGAATAAAAATGTGTATATATATAAAATAAGATAATTTTTATCCATAAAAATAAAAAACTGTCATTTGTGGTAACATGCATGATCCCAGAGGACATCATGCTAAGTGAAATAAACCAGATGTAAAAAGACAAATACAGTGTGGTATCACTTATGTGTAGGAGCTAAAAATGTTAAACTCATAGAAACAGAGAGTAGAACAATGATTGTCAGAAACTGGGCCATGAGGAAAATGGGGAGATGATGGTCAAAGGGTGCAAACTTACAGTTATAAGATGCCTACATTTTGGAGATCTAATGGACAAATGGTCACAATCATAATACTGTATTGTTTACTTGAAATCTGCTAAGAAGGTAGATCTTGTCTTCTTACAACACACACATGCAAAGAGTAATTGCAATGTTGAATATGTTGGTTATTTCAATTGTAGTAATAGTTATACAAAGCATAAGTATATAAAATCATCATGTTGTACATCTTAAAGTATATACAATTTTTGTCAATTACACCTTAATATAACTAGATCTAAACAAAAGGATGTCAAAGAATCACAGGCTTTTAGGATAAACTAACTTTTAAAAATAAAAATAAATAGAATTTGTCTAAGTTTATTAGAATATCTGCAATTGTGAAATTTAAGAGAGAGAGTAACAAGAAATAAGCCTGCATAAACAAAAATAACTCAATACATTTGAAGGACATAAAAGTCCTGAGTAAGTTAAGAGTGATCCACAGGTATAGGATAGTGCCTGCTACGTGGTACACTTTTTCTAAATCTTGAAATGCAGCAATAGATAAAAGTTATATTCTAATGAAGACAGCCAGGAATAAAAAGTGAACAAATAAACCCATTTGAAGTCATAGAAACTACAAGGAGTAAGTATAGAGGTGCAATTAGAAAAAGGGTTATGGGGAATAATATTATTTTACAATGATTAGGCAGGGAAGATAGTGTCATAAGTTGGTATTTAAAGAAACACTGGAAAAAGTGAGGGGACTGTCCACATATTTGTGAGGAAAAAATATTTCCACTAAAGTAAATTGATTGGTCATTTTGAGGAAATACAAGAAAACCAAACCAACTAGAGCAGTGTTAACAAATGGAAGTGTGATGAAAGACAAAAAATCATTGTTAGCATACAAATGGAGTATTAATTATGGCCAATTAGGCCATGGCAAATCTCTGAATGAGATGCAAAGCCATAACATGTCTTGAGTGGAAAAACTGTGTACTTTTACTTAGGTTTTCAATATATCTTAATGGCTGCTTATTGAGATGGGCTTATGTAGAGCACATGGAAGCAGACAGAGCCATTCTAAGCCTCTTGTGGTCTATGGATATGGTGGCCTTAATTAGACTTTGATAAGAGAGGGATAAAAACAATCATAAGGTTATAATTGTATTTTAAAAGTAGAACATTGAAGATTTCCTGAATATTCTGAGATGTGAAAACAAGAGAAAAAGATGATTGCATTTATTTAGTCTAAGCAACTGAAATTATAAAGTTATCATTATTTGATATGAAAAAGATGGATAGCAGAGGAAATTTGATAATACTACTGGGAGAAAATAGAATTCGGTTTGTAATAAGTTAAATGTATAGACATTCAAGTGAATAAGCAAATTTAAGAGTTGTATATGAACATCTGAGTCTCAGGAAAGAAGATGAGGCTAGAAATAAAAAGATTAAAATCTTTAAGTGTATACAACATACAAAGCTATTAGAACAATGTATTTTCAAATCTTTTGGTTACCAATTACAAAACTTGAAGTTAGTATAGAAGCATGATCATATTAAAATGTAATAGAAAACATAAGTTAGGGAAGGCTGGGTTAGAATAAAAATATATAAATAGAATAAAAGTATATCTATATTTTGTGAAACTACTTTCAGGCTAGAATAATATATGTTATATATTTTATACTATGGATCATTAAAAATATATTGAAAGTCAATGTCTGGTCTCAGAAAACTGTAGGAGAGTTCTCTGAGAATGCTGTGTAATGATGAAACAGAGAATGGGAAGTTAACCCACTGCAGCTAAGAAATAGGATTCCAGGCTGCTAAACTCAGAAGTAAATGTGGATCAGAATAGAAAGACAAATCTGGGACCTCTGGAGGGAAGAACTATACATACTGGGGCAAGAGTGGGAGTGAGGAGTAGGAGACTATCCTGGACTGCAGCAAAGAAACAAATAGAGTTGTCCTGAAACACAATGTGTGGACTATTGATCCCTGTAATGATAAAGGAGGAGAAAGTTATTCTAAGCCTTCCGTAGCCATAGACAGGGACTGAAAGGATTGTTAGTTAGGGTGTTGAAAATATTGTTTAAAATAAAAATGAAAAGAAATATTTTAAAAAATTGACATTTAGAGAGAAAAAATGATATATTTGAAATAAAATAGTTCTGGCAAAAGGCAGATTGCACAGTGAAATATTTAATTAATTCTGCTATCCTGTCTCTTCTAAGTGTTTCCAGCAATCTGACCAACAGCACTTTTGGAAAATATACAACTATTGAAGAGATATCAACTAGAGTTGGATATGTACCTAAATAACAATCAAAATACAGAGTAGAAATAGGAAAAAATGCAAAGTAGAAATATGAGAAAGGCTTTAAGACACCTAGAGGATAGAATGAGATACTCTCTGGATATCAGAAAGAGAAAATGGGGAAAAAAAATAAGAAAGAAATTATTTAAAGAGATAATTGTTGTGGATTTTTTTAGAACTCATAAAGCAGGAGTACACTAATTTTGGAAGTGCAGAGTATTCTAAACAAAATCAGTATAAAAAATCCATGCCCAGAAACGCTGAACGAAACTAAGGAACACTGATAACAAAGACACAATTCTTAAAGGTAACCAATGGAAAAAGAGGGGTTATATATAAAGAAAAAAAAAAAAAAGACAGAAAGAAAGAAAGAATAACAGATCTTCCAACAAAAATAATGGAAAACAGAAAAACAGTAGAGAATAACTATAAATTTTGAAAGAAAGAGTTGTCAGCACATATGAACCAAACTATCATTTAGGAGCAAATTTAAGTCTCAACATTTATAGATAAAAATCGAGAACATTTATACCAAAGTCTTCTTTCTTAAAGTGAAGTCTAAAAGAGGGACTTCAGGAAGTAATAAATATTTACAAAGTTTTGCTGGGATATAATGAACAATATTTTAAAAAATCAAATAGAAATATCCAAATATTTTATAAAATAATAAAATAAAAGTTACTACATGATTAAAAATAGGCGATCTGGAAAGATTTGACATCAATCATACAAGTTGTCTTCTAGGCTTGCTCCCTGAGGAGTTCATCCTCCTGGTTTGGGATTAAAGAGAATTGATGGTGGTCAAATTTAGAAATAATAACAGCTATTGTTTACTGAAACCCTGGGGTGCCAGTGATTGTTGAAGTTATTAAGAATTTAGTTGCAATTCTTATGATAAAAAATGGTAAGTTTAAATCTATTAATCAGAAATGTAAAGCATAGTGAGCTTGAGAAGACTTTAGAGCGCTTAAAGGGATCTATATACGCAAATAGAGGGCAGAATTATCTGACTACTAGAATAGAACTTAATTGTAAAAGTTCAGAAATTCTGAAAGGGCTATTTTTTTTTTTCAGCCTAATCACATATTTCAAGCAATATATATAATGGATACTGGTTTAGATGATTGGTTAAGAGCCTAGAAGTACCATTAAAAGATGAGACATTGGGAAGTCTCAGAGAGAAGTATGTGGAGGGACTCAGAGATGTACACATAAAGTGTGAGCATCTTCATATTCCACCAAGAACACCAACTCCTTCAGTGGCAATATCAAACTGGGTTGACAGAATAACTCAGTGAATAGAAGTTAGTCTAACTGAAACTTTAGTCAACACTCTGCTTTTGTAATAGGATGATTATTATAGAAAACAAGTTTATTAAAAATGATGACTGCCCTTGAGCCCAAAAGTATGAGTTCTCTTTCACCAAGCTAGATCTAGCTATTGTTGCTGCTGAATGTCCAATTGGTAACCAACAGAGACCTAAGAGGCCAACCAGCCAGTTGATGACAAGTTGACTACGTAACACCTTTACTAACATTGAAAGAAAAATATTTTATCCTGTTCAGAATTGACACACATGTTGGGAATATGTTTTCCTTTGGGACTGTAATATCACAGTCAGTAACACTATTCAAGGGTTCAGAGAATGTCTGATCTGCTGACATGAATCCTACATGACTTTGCTTCAGACTAAGTGTGCTGCATTACAGAAATGGTGATTCAGCAGTGTACTCATGATCACAGATCTACTGTTCTTTACCAAAGATGCTTAAACAAATAGGCTTTTAAAGTACAGCTGAGTTATTGTCCTGTAGATGGCAATTCAAAGTCATCGATACAAACATAATGGGGAAGAGGAGGAATGTGCTTGAGACCTAAGTAACCAAATGGATGACTCTTTTTACTCTTATGTGTAGTTGCAACTGAAAATGGACAAGTGCAGCAATCACAGCCTGATAAGGGCATGGGAGCCAGGTCTCAGAACCCTCAACAGTGCAGATCTGGTTCACACTAAAAGGTCAACCTCTAGACAAGAAGTGCTGCTTTCCCAGATGGAGAAGAGTCTAAAATTTGGGATGGAGGAAAAGTGTCAGTTGTCCTAACTAACGGTAGCAGTGGTCTGCAACCAACAACAGCAGTGAAATATTTAATTAAATCTGCTATCCTGTCTCTTCTAAGCATTTCCAGCAATCTGACCAACAACAATTTTGGAAAATATGCAACTAGATGGATTATGAATATGAAGAATAAGTTCATTTAAACAGATCTTAGTGGATGCATTCAGCTATTTATCTTGATTTTCTTTACTGTCAGTTGTACCTACCTACCAGGTGCTAATAGTAATACCTTCTAATGATTCTCTTTCTTTTGCTGCACACTTCTCTCAGTATTGTTCTAGGTTAAAAGGGACAGCTCTCTTGAGTTTATGCTATCACATCTCCAAAGAGGCAACAGATAGACTTTGACAAACTGTTATGAAGTTACAAAATGTTAGTTTCCTTGGATTAAAAAGTGGGATTAGGCCATGCATGGTGGCTCACGCCTGTAATCCCAGCACTTTGGAAGGTCAAAGTGGGTGGGTTACCTGAAGTCAGGAGTTCAAGACCAGCCTGGCCAGCATGGTGAAACCCTGTCTTCCCCCTCTCTCTGGCAAAAAATATACAAACATTAGCTGGGCATGGTGGTAGGTGCCTGTAGTCCCACCTATTCAGGAGGGTGAGGCAGGAGAATTGCTTGAACCCGGGAAACAGAGGTGGCAGTGAGCCAAGATTGCACCACTACACTTTAGCCTGGGCAATGGAGTGAAACTCCATCTCAAAGAAAAAAAAAAAAAAAAAAGAAAGAAGGTGAGATCAACTCAGAGATATAAATTCCAGAGTGCTCCAAGGTATCAGACACTTGCTAGAAGGCCACCCTTGCTTAGTCTTTTTCTAAGGTTCTATCTTGCTTCTCTCATTTATTTTTATGGAAAGCATTCATTCAAATAAATAAAAACAAAACAAAAACAGAAGCAAAACTCCTTTTATAACAGTTTCTAGAAAACTCAGATTAAGATATACTTTTCTCTAAAACTTGCTATAGGATGCACATTTCAAATACAAAGACATAAACAAAGAGATACAGAAATCAGAGAAATGATCCAAAGGGAGAGATGAAAATGCTAGCTTTTCTGTACTCGAAGTATGTGGAGAATCAATGGAGATTTTGGAAAAAGTGGCAAAGATAATAAAGGTGACACTGAAACAGATTCAAAGTCTCTGTCATAGTAGTTTGATTTACTATTACAAAATACCATGGATTGAAGAGTTTATAAAAAACAGAAATGTATTTCTCATAGAAATGGAAGCTGAAAGTCTGAGATTAGAGGGCCAGCGTGGCCAAATTCTGGTGAGGGCTTTCTTCTGTGTTGCAGACTGTTCTCTTCTCATTTTATCCTCACTAGGTGGAAAGGGAACAAGCTAGCCCGCTGGGGTCCCTTTTATGAGAGCACTAATCCCATTCACGAGGGTTCCATCTTGATTTCAACATATGAATTTCAGGGGAATACCAACTTTCAGATCATTGCAGACTTCAAATTAGACCTTCATAGTTTATCTTTTCATATTGAAAATTTCATCTTTAAGGGTTGAAACTGACAATTCTTGATGCATTTGGATGTACCAATAAAAAGTAGCAGTAAATCCCAAATTGAAAGTGTACTAAATATGCATAAAGGTAATCACGTTTTTGAAAAATGTGGTTAATGATTAACTTCAGGAAAAATCAAAAGTCATGTAGGTATGAAAAATTATATATAATACGTAATAGCATAGGAAAATGTAACAGTCAAACCTTTGTGTTATAAACTGTTTACCTTTAAATTCGTTTAGTGAAAAACTCAATTTTTAATCTGGAAATGTAATCATTTTATATTTTAAAAATATGATTTCACACATTTTTAATGGAATTCTATGTGGATGATTATAATTCCTCTCTTTGAAAATAATCTTCACTGGTTCTGGGTTCTAGTGATAAAAGTAAATTTTTACTGATAAAGTAATACTGATAAAAGTAATCTTTTTCAGTTTTTAAGTAAAATAGTACCTAGGTTTATATTTTTTTCATTATCTTAGAATTTGATGTGCTTTATGTATCTAACAGTATGTTTCTTAACTCTTTTATTATATATAAAAAAAACATTGTGATAATATTATCTCCTGGAAATTTTTCTGTGTTAATGCCGGTCCTTCTCCAAGTATCTTCCATGTATGTGTACTCTTTCTTCAAAATTTTCATCTCTGTTTCTCTGCATTGCATTTTGTTTAATTTCTTCAGGTCTGTTTTCTTCTGCACTACTTTTCTCCTTCAACAGTGATAAATTGGCTGCTTAAACCCACTAATTTTAATTTTAAATATTATCATTATTTGAAAATTATCATCTGAACTTGAGAGTTTTGGGACTTTGTTATCATTTTTAAACATGTCTGGTCACTTTAAATGGTATTATGATAACTAAAATTTTAATTTATTTTAAATACCAACTATAGTGATACAATAGTCTACAATGTAAGATTTTTGTTTTTGAAGTCTTAAATTCTGATATTATTTTGTACAATTTTTTGTCTATTGTTAAGAAAATTTGTATGATGTTTTGTGATTCTTAACAATTTTTTCATTAGAAATAGTCATTAAATTCTCAATTTAGAATATTTTAATCTTGCAGAGATTGGCTTGTGTCTTTGCCATGTGTCTAAAACAGTTAAAATAGAGTAGACACTTCAAAAGAAGACATACACACAGACAACAAGCATGTGAAAAAAATGCTTAACACTAATAATAATTAGAGAAATGCAAATAAAAACCACAATGAGATACTATCTAATAAGGATCAGAATAAGTATTATTAAAAAGTCAAAAAAAAAATAACAAATACTGGTGAAGTTGCAGAGAAAAGGCAACACATACACTTCCAGTCGGGATGTAAATTATGTCAGCCACTGTGGACAGCAGTTTAGAGAATCCTAGAAAACCTTTAAATGAATTACCATTCAACCTAGCAACCCCATTATTGGGTATATACCCTAAAGAAAATAAATCATTATGCTATAAAGACACATGCATATGTATGTTAATCACAGCAATATTCAGAATAGCAAAGACATGGAATCAACCTAAATGTTCATCAGCAGTAGACTGGATAAAAAAAAAAAAAAAAAAGATATACGTATACATCATGGAATACTAGGCAGTCATAAAAAAAAAGATCATGCCCATCACAGCAACATGGATAAAACTGGAGGACATTATCCTAAGCAAACTAACACAGTAGCAGAAAACCAAATACTCTATGTTTTCACTTATAAGTGAGAGCTAAATATTGAGTACACACAGACACAAAGAAAGGAACAACAGATGCGAGGGCCTACTCAATGGGGGAGGGGGGTGGAAGGATGAGGATCTAAAAACTACCTATCAGATATTATGATAATCATCTGGATGATGAAATGTTCTGTACACCAAGACCTAAAACATACAAATTACCTGTCTAACATACAAATTACCTAACAAACCAGCACATGTACCACTAAGCTTAAAATAAAAACTAACAAAATAAAAACAAAATAGAGCAGTATAATTTACATTTGTGTGTGTGTGTGTGTGTGTGTGTGTGTGTTGTGTGTGTGTGTGTGTTTGCAGAGAATGTGAGTATGAACTCAGGTCCCAAATCCAAGTGAAACCCAGCTGATGGCTACAAAATCATAGGGACATGTTTTTCTCCATTTATTCAGAACAAATTTGATCCAAACAAATATTCTTATTTTCTCCTCTGTTGGGCAGTATTTTTATTATAGTTTTGTTATTCAGTTTATTCAATTTCTCTTAGCATGATGCCCAATCTGTGGGTGTCATGTGAAATATGGTCATCTCAACCAATTCACCATTTGGCAAAAGCTTTGCTTGTGGATTCCTGTGTGTTATTTGGATAAAGCTTTAATATAGACTAAAACCAACATTCTCCCTATATATTTGCACTTGCTTCTTTCTTGCTCTCTGAAGATTTATTTTAATTCTTGCAATATTAGCTTGAATGTATTAATTATTAAAATTTAGATTCAACAGGAATTGTAATGGGCTTTGTAACAGAAGAATTTCAACTTATTTATTAAAATATCAGAAAATCTGGCTATCAATGTAAATTTTGTTAAAGTTTTATAAGAGATAGAGATAATTTATATTATTAATTATCTTTTAACATTGTCTTTCCATTCTGTCATATAGTTCCCTTTTAACTGACGTGCCTCACTCTCAATTCAATCTTGGCAGTTTCTATTTATTTTCAGACTGACCTTTCCACAGACTTTTCAAACTCATCATTTTCTTATGCAGGAAAATCTCTTTCTCAACTTCTTTCTCACGTTTGTATGACTTCTTCAAATTCATGCTCCGTTTCTCACTTTAAAAGATAATGAGGAATCAGATATGGAAAAAATTAAAGAAAGCAAATATATCCAGCCATGAAAGAAACAAACAAAAATGTTGAAAATAAATTTAAAAGTTTTAAATATTGAATTACATAGAATAAATTCATAGCTATAAATCTTTAAAATTTGCACTATTGATACTTTGTCCTAATCTCTAGAATCAACTTGTGATATTTTAAAAGCCACTTTAAATATTACTAAGAGTTACACTAAATAAAAAATTACCTAAAATATTATTTTGGCAATATTTTGATTTATCTTTTGTTTACATGTTTTTTTTTGTTTGTTTGTTTTTTGTTTGTTTGTTTTTTTTTTTTTTTTTTTTTTTTTGGTCAGGGAGTAATAATTGTAATTTTCTATGTAGCATTGGATATATTTTGTGTTTTTTAATTTTTTTTTCTTAATTGTTTCTTTCACTGGTACATGCCAAACACCTCATCCTTCTTTTATTTCTTTTATTTTATTTTTTATTTATTTTTTATTTTTTGAGATGGAGTCACCCAGGTTGGAGTGCAGTGGCACGATGTTGGCTCACTGCAACCTCTCCCTCCTGGTTTCAAGCAATTCTTCTGCCTTACCCTCCTTAGTAGCTGGGACCACAGGCACACACCGCCGCGCCCGGCTATTTCTTGTATTTTTAGTAGAGACGGAGTTTCATCATGTTGACCAGACTGGTCTCAAACTCCTGACCTCGTAATCCTCCCGCCTTGGCCTCCCAAAGTGCTGGGATTACAGGCATGAGCCACTGCCCAGTCCCTTCTTTTATTTCTAAAGGTTCAATCTCAATCCTCCCTTGGATTTTTTTTTTTTTTTTCCATTAACTGCTTTACATTTGAATGGCTTACTATCAGCTAGTATATGCCTGATATCTATCAATAAACTAAGTTTCAGTCTACTATGGTTTCATTTGTTATGAATTGTCTGACCACGTATTATAAGTTATGTTTTCATTATTGCCACTCTTTTTCATGTCTCTCTATTCTGTTCACATCACTTACCAGAATGGAATAGTGCCTGTCACATAGTAGATGCTAAGTAAGTATGTTTAATAAAATAAAGATACAGAGCAGTATCTTCCAAGCTTTTATGACACTTTTGAAAGAGAGCTATTGGTTTTTGTAAAATCTCTTCCCCCAAAATACTTTTAAAACTATCACCTAAGTAGTTTTGTGGGTAGCGTATGACACTGATAGATTTTTAAAACCAGGGAGAATAGCATTCTCCAGTGACTATCTAACTGTGGATAATAAATATTTACATAGAATTCATTTCTATTGTCAAAACCTGGAAGATTAACTGCAGTTAAGAAGTAGAGAGAATAAAAGTAATCAAATGAGGAAGAGCTACTACTTGTTTTATAGGCTTTTGGACTTTACAGAGGATATAAAAAATTGAGTAAGCCACAATCTAAGAACAGAGTTAAAAGTCACAAGTGTCATTGATTGATTTCTGAAGAGTATGCACATCAGTTCAAAGAACCAAACTAAGTTAAAATTGTCTTTCTACAGCTCATAAAGTTACCTAAATATTGTGAATCGGAATTCATTAACATAGTTGCGCAAATATTTTTGGAAGAACATTCTTTTTTTTTTTTTTTTCAGACTTCATCATTTCTTAGTCACTAATACTGTAAATATAAGCAATCTGGTATTTTGTGTTATCTATACATGTACAGAAACAGCAAAAAGGCTTCATTTACTAATTTCTTACGTAACATGTAACAAGTAAATATAACCACTGATTTCAATATTTATTTTTGAACTATAATTAAATAAAAATGTGCCTGTATCTCATTCATTAGGATTAAATTTCCTTCCACAAGGTATATGAAAATCTGTCGCTTTTGTGAGATTATTTTCCATACGTATTTACAAAATCAGAATTTAAAGGTAAAAATCAAATTGCTTTTGTTTATTTAATTCTTATGAATCCCAACTCATGGATCATGCAATTTGCTCTATTTCAGTAACTAAAAAATGTGAAATGTGAAAGTTTTAATTCAATACTTTAATATAGGAAATATTGTATAAATTTTGTATAAATTACTTGTGTTTCAAATGCAGTTTTCTGTTTTTATATTACTTATACTGAAAACAAAACCCAAGCCAGTACAGAGATACATCTAGAACACTGTTATATAGTTAATAAGGTCACCACAAATGGTAGAACTCCCACTATAAGTCTGGCATTTTTATTTTCCTCTCTTACCTTCTGTCTTCTTTTATTTCACCGTTTCTTGTCAGTTGGACTAGTTACTGAAGTAAAAACTGCCACAGGTAGAAAGAAATGTTTACAAATTGGTTCCTGTGTTTTAGAGGCATGTATACAAATCATGGCGAAGACAAGAAAAATGTCATAAAAATTATATTTTAAATCATGTAGATAAAGAAAATAACAGTGTCTACATTATTGTTAGAAAACCTTTTAGTGAAAAGAATATGAGCGATATTCTCATTTCTGGAAGGCTATCCGTAAGAACTCCTGGGAAAAAGGTATAAATGTTAGAAAAGGGTGGCTTTGGCCGGGTGCAGTGGCGCCTGTAATCCCAGCACTCTGGGAGGCTGTGGCAGATGGATTACTGGAGATCAGGAGTTCAAGCCCAGCCTGCCCAACATGGTGAAATCCCCTTCTCTAGTAAAGACACAAAAATTAGTTGGGCATGGTGACGTGAGCCTGGGAGGAGACTGAGGCAGGAGAATCGCTTGAACCTGGGAGGCAGAAGTGTCAGTGAGCCGAGATTGCACCATTGCACTCCAGCCCAGGCAAAAAGAGTGAAGTTTCGTCTCAAAAAAAAAAAAAAAAAAAAAAAAAAGAGTGGCTTTTCACAGAAGAAAATTGTCCCCCAGGAGACATTTGGCTATGTCTATAGGCATGTTTGGTTGTCACAGCTGAGGTAGGTGTTCTTAGAATTTAGTATGTAGAAGCCAAGAGTTAAGCATCGTGCAATGCATAGGGTAGCCTCCTGCAACAAAGAATTTTCCAGCTTCAATGGTAAATAGTATCAAGATTGAGAAAATATATTCTAGAAAATTTAAATAAAACTATATTCCACAAATGTTATCATTTCTTCATGAATTTCACCACTATGGGAGCATTCTTATTGTTGCAATTTGGGAATTTGAAGAAAAGTAAATAGGTATAAAGTTAATATGTAATTTGGAACTCAATAAATAAAACTAACTAAAATTATAATATCTTGTTTGCAGTATTTAATAGTTATGCTAATCATTTTTTTAACATTCACAGTGTAATTGTTTTCACTATTCTTACAATATGAATTCAGTTTACACCTAGATCATACAGTATATATATTAAAATTGTGGACAGTTCCTTGCTTATCTCATCAGGATGCCTGTGATTCTCTACTGGAACTCCTTTGTATTTTCTTCTCCATGGTTCCTGCCTTTGATCTGTGAGAGAGCCTTGCTTGCTCATTATCCTCAATACTTGAGTGTGAAGTTGTTGTTTGAGTGTAAGCTTCCTTATTGACCAGTTTCCTTAGACTACTTTCTGCTGATACATGGTGGACAACAAGTGTTGCTTTAGGCACTGGGAAAAGGCTTTCACAGAATGGGTTTTTTGTTTGTTTGTTTGTTTTCTTTGATAATAGAATTGTCTCAATAAAACAGTAAGTTTGAAGTCTGTTTTCCTAATACACTTGCAAGTGGAACTAATCATACCCACAGATCTCTTCTTGAGTATATCTGTCTTCTGACTCTTGTTTATTTACTGCTGTGTCTGATCCATCCATTTATTCTTCATTTAAATTGTGGCAACCTTAAGGCTATAAAAATTATAAGATTGGATGTTAATCCGAAATCAAAATTTTGCCATTGGGCTGGACCCCACTGTCTAACCAAGACTATTTAATAGAAAGTTATTTAAGGAGATTCTTACTATAAACATTTCATTGTCTTAATTTGGAAACTAATTGCATTGACTGCCTCACTCTGTTCATTTAGATTACAGACCTAGCAAAAATGTTTGCTGTTGGGAGAACTCTATTTTTCTTTTTCTTCTTTCTTTTTTTTTTTTTTTTTTTTTTTTTTTTTTGAGAAGGAGTCTTGCCTTTTCGCCCAGGCTGTAGTGCAGTGGCGCGATCTCGGCTCATTGCAAGCTCCGCCTTCCAGGTTCACGCCATTCTCCTGCCTCAGCCTCCCGAGTTGCTGGGACTACAGGTGCCCGCCACTATGCCCGGCTAATTTTTGTTTTTGTAGTAAAGACGGGGTTTCACCATATAGGCCAGGACAGTCTCGATCTCCTGACCTTGTGATCCGCTTGCCTCGGCCTCCCAAAGTTCTGGGATTACAGGTGTGAGCCACCGTGCCTGGCCGGAAAACTCTATTTTTCAATTATTTCTTGTGTGCTTGTTTCTTTTCACTAGTCAATCTATTTCAGTAGGTACTCGCTAAAAATGAAAACATCAGAACATGCATATGTGCATCAATAATTTGAATCTTTCTACTATTTGCTTTGGAATTATAGACTTGATAGATATATGATATATCTTTCAAGTTGTCAGATGATTTGCTATAGAATAACAGGAGAGCAGCCTGGAATTTTTTTTTTTTTTTTTTTTTTTTTTTGCTTGCTTGCTATAGCTTGAATGCAAAATAATGCCATTTTGTTTAGTTTTCTTTGTGACAGCACTCTACTTCTAAGTATAAATTAATATATTTTAAAGTTATATACTACATTTATTTAATAATGAGATTCCCAAATCAAGTGGCTCAAACAAAACTGTAGCTTATTTATCTATTTCCTAGCAGTCCAGTAATAGTACAAGGTCAAAGGCAGAGAGCTTGCTCTTAGTCTGCAAAGTCAGATGGGTTTAGGTGCCCTTCTCCGTAGCTTCCATCTTATTACTCGGTCATCTCTAGACTTTGCCTGCCATCCACACTGTTACACCTGCCCAGATCACATCCTCTGTCACATGACAAGGTGCAAAGTTAGAAAATGGAAGTCAAGCAATTATTTAAACATAAAGCAAAAATTCACAGTTTGTATATATCCCTTCTATACTTATCTGATTGTAAAAATCGTAGTCACATAGATGTAGTTAACTGTGAGGGATGTGAAAAAGGATTCAAAAAAGGCCATACCACTAGCTAAATCTTGGAGGTGGTATTGTATAGAGAAAGGTAGAGGAATTGAATAATGGTAGATAAGTAGCAATCTCTGCTAAAATATATTTCTACAGAACTTTAAAGGGGAGAGAAGGCCATTGAGAGGTTTGATGTATAATCACTGGTTTGTAGCCAGGTTCATTATGTATAGTGATGGAACAAAAGCAAGTTGCAAACTGATGCTAATGTGATTATATTTTAGTAAAATGAACAAAATAATTTTGTTTCATGGAAAGGTAAATATCAGACTCAATAATATTGGCAAAGGAGACATGCAGTGAAATAAGGAGGTGAAGGATGGAAAGACATGATTAGTTTGGCTTTTATACATTTTTTTCTACATTGTTTCACATGATGGAATAATACTTTGTAGCAGTTTTAATGTCAAAAATAACAAACCAAAAAGGTTCCTAGAGCATCTTACTAGAAACTATTTCGAATTTGAAAAATGTTGTCATTAGACTTCATTATTCCAATAATTGACTATGCTTTTCTTCTTTCACCAAATAATTTATCAGTACCTGTAATATTCAAGGAGGCTATAGAAAAGGATGAGGATGCAACCATAATTAATTTAGAAATTATTCTGGACTTTATGAAACCTACACTTCAATGGTATATATAGAGAAATAACGAATAATTTAACATGTAGGGCGATGCATTCTCTGATACGTCAAGTATTGCAGCATAAGCTGTGAGAGCTCTTGAAAGAGTAACCTAACTGAAATTTGAGGGACAGAAGATGTACCCCAGTGATGTAGCACTGAGGTGAAAGCCAAAAGATCTATAAGAATTATCTAAGGGGTGTTGAGCAAGGTGGCTCACACCTGTAATCCCAACACTTTGGGAGGCCGAGGCGGGCAGATCGGCTAAGATCAGGAGTTCAAGATCAACCCGGCCAACATGGTGAAGCCCTGTCTCTACTAAAAATATAAAAATTAGCCTTGCACGGTGGCGAATGCCTGTAATCCCCCCTACTTGGGAGGCTGAGGCAGGAGAATCGCTTGAACCTGGGAGGCAGAGTTTGCAGTGAGTCGAGATGAAGGCACTGCACTCCAGCCTGGGTGAAAAGCATGAGATTTCATCTCAAAAAGAAAACAAAAAACATTTATGCAAATAGCAGTATGAGAAATACCACTCAGTCCAGCTTTAAAAAAAAAAAAAATCTAATAATGGAAGGGTTTTCTATAAGAAGATATATTATTTTTTAATTTGGTTACAAAGGCAATTTTAAAAGTTTACAAAACTATTCTGGAAAGATGGCTTTCCAAATGTGCATTGCTGCCTTGTTCTCTTAAATTCCCTTGAAAAAAGACATATATAGCTATGGAGGCTATGTAGTGTAGAGGAAGAACCAAAGAGTATGCATATGAGATTTTAAGTTCTTTGGAAATCTCCAGAAGAAAATAACTATAAATGTGAATGCTGATAGACAAGCAAGAAATATAACATTTTTCAATTTCTTGAGGACAAGGGCATTTGAAGGTGGATTTCAAGGCCTGAGATGACTAAGACTGTAAATTGAAGTGTGTAACCTGAAAGTGTCTTCTTCTTCCCACCTGTTATTTGAAATCTTTGGAAGACTTAACAAAGTCTCTTATTCCACTATAATAGGGACTATACTAGTGGACTATAACATGTTTTTCATTGTTTGCAAAAGAGGGACAGCTTCTCTTCTACTTATACTCCAAGAGTTTGGAGACCTGAGAGGCCTCTAGAGCTAAGAGCTTTAGCAAATGGGCTGAAATGTGTCCTTTTTCCCCCTCTTTTCCATTTCTTAATTGATTAACCAAATGGAAAAGTCCAGTCTTTTCAACCACAGCAGATTGTCTACACAGAGAGACTGCTGCTGTGCTACTACATAGATGCCACGGGAAGATATAATACAATTACAGAGAGGCAAAATAAATTACAGACTGTTTCAGGATACTCAATAGTGATAAAAAAGAAAATAAATATTTCATTGTTTAAACAGGACAGCTAGCACCTTGAGACATAACGAAAATAGCGATCTTCTTGAAATATAGTTTTTTTAATGACAAATGATAGTGTGATCTGTAGAGAAGATTCAATCGTAAAAAGCCTTCCCATGTCCATATTTTTTAAATAAGCAATTTAAAATAATAGTAGAAATATGTAAAAAAAAAAAAAACACTGATAACCACATGATTATATATGATGATTTATCATAGTAAAGACCATCAGAAAACTCTGAAAACACCACACTAAATGGTAAACTGTTTAAATTGAAGAAGAAAGAATGCTGACTACCTCAAATCTCTTTAATATTAATTTAGAGGCTTTAGCTATTGTGATAAAAATTAAAATAAAATGATATAAAAATCAGTATAATTAAATGTGTTATCCATGAAACTCAATAGGTACTATAAAATGTCATGTTATAAATAATAATTATATACACATGTCTGTGTATTGTACCACCTACGCTCTTCTAAAACACTGAAAAGAATTTAAAACAAAACTAATGATAAAAGCCAACATTGGAAAACAGAAAGGTAGAGGGGAAATTAGCAGATAAATTATTTCAACACATTTGGAAGTACAAAGCTAATTGTAGAGTTATAACCATTGTCACAAAGTAGTCTCAAAAAGACCAAGTTGCATATCAATGGTAAGAGATAGATGATGCAAGTTTTAAGAGGTGATATTTTAGAAAATATTAGGGATCCCTGGCAGAGCAGAAGGTCATAATAACAGGCAAGGGAGAAAATGAAAAAAATAGTGTTAAAATTTATATTGCAAAAAAATGCATATATGTCATATGTGTAGAAGATCATTTTCCCAAAAACAGAACACAATGAAGAAAAAAAGAGCTTAAAATGCTCAGTAAGAATCAAAGCTTATTCTCTGGAAAAATCAAATTTGAGACTGTTGAGAAAATCAGTTTTCCTCCATAAAAGGAAACAAAATAAAACAATAATTTGCCATTCCCCAAGCAGGAGATATCAATTTTTCTAGAGAAATTGAAGTGCTGCCAAATTTTCTATTTAGAGGGTTGCCTAATGGCTACCTTGAATAATGTCTTTTCAATGACAATGACTGAATTCTAGATGTTTTTTAAAGTACTTTGTGTATTCTTAACATAAATTTTTATTTGCATTTCAAACGTATGCAGGAAGCCTTGTCTTAAATGTAAGGGAACTATCGCTATGATTTGAATGTTTGTCCCCTCCTAAACTCATGTTGAAATTTAATTGTCATCATAACCGTATTAACAGCTGAATCTTTTATAAGGTGACTAAGTCATGAGAGTTCTTCCCCTGTGGCTGAATCAATGTCATTATCGTGAGAGCTGGCTAGTTACTCCAGAAGTGGGTTTCTGAGAAAAAGATAAGTTTGACACCTGTTGTGTCTCTGTCTTGTGTACTCACTTCTGCCTTCTACTCTTCTGCCATTGGATGACTCTCATCAGATGCAGGCGCCACGCTCCTGTTAAATAAATTTCTGCTTATTATAAACTACCTAGTCTCACTCGTTCTGTCAAGGAAGCACAAAACAAACTAGGATAGAAAATGGGTACTGATAATGGGGTTGTTGCCATAACAAATTCTTGGAAATGTGGTATTCTCTTATTGCAGTAGAAAAATGGAGTAAGACAACCACAAAATGTCAAAACAGACTGACTAAAAAGATTAATGCAAAAACAGAAAAACATTAGAAAACATTATCACAGGGAAGTTTGGCTAAATATTATGCAAAAAATAATGTATATGCTTTGACTTTCAGAAGTACAATCTGTAGGATTATATTTTAATTTACTTTCTAAAGTATTGAGAACTATCCAGCTTTAGCTGGCATCACTCTCTTACTTGAACTTTTTTATATGCCCTAAAGCTATTTCCAAAGTGGCCGGAGTCAAACCAGCTACAAAATAAAAATGTCATAACAACACAGATTATAGTAATACTATTTAAAATTCCAAGTGATGGAGTAGGATAGTATAAGCACCATGTTTTACACGCGTCATACAAAAGACAGAACAGTATACCATTTTAACAAAATTCCGTTGCTTCAGTTCTGAATCACTAAAAAATAAACTTTTAGTGAATTTAGTGAATTTAGTGAGTCTCGCTGTGTCACCCAGGCTGGAGTGCAGTGGTGCGATCTCGGCTCACTGCAAGCTCCGCCTTCCGGGTTCACGCCATTCTCCTGCCTCAGCCTCCCGAGTAGCTGGGACTACAGGCGTCCGCCACCACGCCCGGCTTTTTTTGTATTTTAGTAGAGATGGGGTTTCACCCTGTTAGCCAGGATAGTCTCGATCTCCTGACCTTGTGATCCGCCCGCCTTGGCCTCCCAAAGTGCTGGGATTACAGGCGTGAGCCACCGCGCCCAGCCAAGATCACATGATTTAAACAGAATTCAAAGTACGAATTATTAGCAAAAATGTTTAAAACTCTAAAAGTTCATTTAGACTTGTTTATTCCTTTATACTTGGCAAAGAAGTAAAGTAGCATGCTATATTTAATTTCCAAATAGTAATACACTTTTTAGCTCATTAATTTTTTAAAACATAATTTTATATTTACTACAAAATGACCACCTATGGAGAACAAAGCAAAACTAAATATAGATGCTCTTCAAATTATGACGGGGTCACATCCTGATAAACCTATCCAAGTTGAATATATAATAAGTCAAGACTCCTTTTTAAGCATACAACATTTTAAAATATGATCGTTTTATCTACACATAACCCCATTGTAAGTCGATGAGTGTATTGAATGTATATTGCTTTTGCATCATCATAAAATAAAATAAAAAAAATTTAAGTGAAACCATCATAAATCAGAGATTATCTGTATGTGGCAGCTATACTCAAAGGAAGAAGAGAAGATGTGAAGATATTCTACAAAGATAATCAAATTAGTGTTTCAAGAAAAAAAACTGCTTAAAACATTGTTTGGTAGTATTTTTATGTAGTAATACTATTCTGCAATAATTATTTGGAAAGGGATACAATGTACTTTTTAAAAACTTTCTATAGTTTAAATCCAGAGAAGTGAGACCAAAAATATTAGCCATCTAGCTTCTTCTTTTTGTCTTAGCCAATCAGTAACTCAACCTGCCACCATCTTTCACTATTCTTTGATTACAAACATGTTGGTCCTTCAATTAAAATGTCCTTTTTCCTTTATCCACACTGACCTTTTACGTATTCTCCAATAGCTATTCAGGTATCACTCACCTCCTCTGTTACCTCCTCCAGGCTTCTCCTGAGATGTAGAGATGCCATCAGATATTTATAACCACAATCTCCTCCTAGATCTTCAGATTCTTGGTGGCAGAAGATAAGTTTTATTTAATCTTTTTAAAAGCCAGAAGCCCCCAGTGCTTAGCAGAAGAAATGGCACATAAATATTCATTTTTCCTTTTTAAATGTAATCATGCCTGCAGTTCACATGTGAGAAAATAGCATATATCACCTTAAATTATTGCTTATTTCTTTATGAGCTATTTAAATCTTTATTACATGTCAGAGAGTGGTAAGTACTAATGGAGAGAAGAAACACATTTAGTTGAGTGAAGTGGAGAATGATGAGAGGGCATTTTCTAGAGTACGATCAATAGATACTTGACTGAGAGACACAACTGATAAAATATTTGAACAGGTACTTGAGGGACGTTAGGAGAAGAGCTATTCTGACATCTTTGGAAAGAGCATTCCAAGGAGAGGGAACAATAAATAAAAAGCCACAGGACACACAGGTACAAAAACTAGCCCATTCTAAGAAGGTCCAGGAGGCCATTGTCTGTGGAGCAGAGCCCAGGGATGGGTGAGGACATGAAGAAGAAAAGATGATTAGGTCAGAAATATAGTAGAGGATGTCATTATTGGTGGCCTTATTGGACATAATAGACTTTTATTTTTATTATAGTAAATATCAGAAGGATCTACAAGTTTTGAGGGGTAACAGGAATCTGATATGCATTCAAAGGAACAATATGATTACTTTGTGAAAAATGTAAATATAAGGGCAGATATATTTATATCTGCTGTTGGAGGTGAGTTAGGAGAGAGTTGAATAATTTTGTTATGAGACGGCGGTGGCTTGGACTCATGTGGGAGAGGAAGGGAGATTAGAAGTGACAAGACACCAAATGTATTTCAATGGTTAGGATCTATATTGATTTTCTATAGCTGCTGTACCACAGACTGGATGATGTACACAAAAGAAATCATTCTCTCACAGTTCTGGACGCTAGACGTCCAAAATCAAGATGTTGGTAAGGTTGGTTCCTTCTGAAGGCTTGAGAATAGGCTCTGTTCCAGGCCTCTCTCTTCGGGTTACAGATGACCATCTTCTTCTGTCTGTTCACATTGTCTTCATATGGTATTCACATGTCTGTTTTTACACTTTCTCTTTTCATAAGAACCCCAATCATATTGGATTAAGTCCTAATCTAATGATCCCGTTTTAAGTGATTACCTCTATAAAGACCTTGTCTTTTAATAAAATCACATTCCGAGGTTCTGGGAATTCTGATTTCAACATATGAATTTTGAGGATATGCAATTTATACCATAACATGGTACATGAGAAAAGGGAGAGTTTGACCTTTGCAAACAAAGAAATAGAGCAGCTGGTTATCTTGAATACTCTTCAACGTATCCATTCATTCAATATTCAACAAATAATTAACTTTTTTTTTTGATGTTTGAACGCCAGTCTTAGAACAGTGAACAAGATACTCGAACACGTGAACCACATATATTCAACATTATAATGGAACATTCCTTACGTATGCAGTTATTCACTCCTGAAAGACTTTCAATTCCCCTAGTACTTCAGTAAAAATACTTCCTAAATTCTTGAAGAGAACTAACAGGTAAGATCAGCATTTCTCTTCTTCGATGGTAACAACAGATTTTACTTGTAAATTTTGGCAGGTAAGTTGCTTCTTTGAAATGTTGTTTCCTCTCTATGAAATGGGGAAGACATATTGACCTCATAAGATCATAGAATTAAATAAAACATCAAATGCCAAAGATAGTCCAGGGCATAATCATTCAAACAATGTGAAATTATAGAAATCTTGATGCTGGACATCATCACAGTCATCTGGTCTTAATACTATGGACCAACTAAATGATCAGCATATTTCCAATTGTTCTGAGATTGGGTTATGTCTGTATTCATGAAGAAAAGATTTAATAGAGAAAATCTGATGGTCACCGCTCATCTTGGAGGTACTCATAGCTGATAAAAAGGGTCAAAGAAAAAAATATTTTTTGTATCCTTAAAGCCTGACACAAAGTCAGAACACACTTTTATTATTACACAGAAAATTACTTGTAGGAGAGGTGTTGGTGTCTCATCCATGTTCGTATCCCTTCCCTGTGCCTCGCTGAGGACTAATGCAAAGCAACTGCTCAAAATTATTTGCAAATTAAGCATTCAGAACATTGACAGTACAGTAAAATATGAAAAGCAGGATCTAATTGAATAGCATATTTGTTTTTCACTGGCAAAGAATCTTCTGGAAATTAAGAGACAGGAGAAAAGGCTGTGCTAGAATCAGAATAGGAGGCTTGTGAGATGCATGGGGTGTTGAGATATTCCCTTATTCATGTAGCAAACACTGAGTAATGCATGACACTGCACCCAACTTGGAATGTAGAGGTAAGTAATATTGGATTCTTAATTGTTTCACATATTCTGGTTGCAGAGACAGTATACAGTAATAATAAACAGCACTTATGACCCCTCAATATGTGACAGGCATTGTTCTAAATTATTGGCATGGATTAATTATTTTAATCCTCACAATAATGCTATGAGAAATAGAAGCACTAAGAACTTAGGAAGTGTTACTAGCTATGTCACACAGCTAGTAAATGGTGGAGCTGAGATTTGAACCCCAAGCAGTCAAGCTCTGAAGACTGTACTTTAAACCACCATGCTTTTTGTAAAGCTAGTTCTCATGTAGTTTAGTAAGTAAAATGATAGATTCATAAACAAACATATATTTAATAAAAAGGATAGAAGTGATGATAATGCCTTATACCAGGTAGGATAGCAATTATTAAAAAAAAAAAAAAAGTTAACAATAAGGAGAACGTGGAGAAAAGAAAACATTTGTACACCATCTACAAAAATGAAAATTGGTACAGCCCTTATGGAAAACAGTCTGCAGATTCCTCAACAAATTAAAAATTGAATTACCGTATGATCCAGCAATCTCACCACTGTATATATAACCAAATTTAATGTCACAAAGTATGTCATTGAGTAGTGATATGTGGCCATCAGAGAAGCTGAATCAGTAAATATTTAAGTAAAATATGTCTCTGAATATGAACATTTTAATGAATACATTGATAGTTTATTTTCCTATTAAAATACGCACAAGATTAATAATTATATATATATATATATATATATATATATATATATAGCCTATTTTCCTAAAGTATAAAATATAATGTTTAAGTGATGGCAAAGTTATACATTATAGTTAACTGTAAGCTCTTTTGGTCACTCTTAGTAATATATGAACTAATGGTATGTCTTATATTTAATGATGTCTTAAATTTAATAAAGCTAGATAAGTAACATGTCAGATAATAATAATAATGTGCTATGAACAAAAGTAAAATTAGGCAAAGCAGGTTTTAGAAAAGCAGAAGATGGGGATTACTATTTTATACAAGTCATGTAAAAACACCTCTGCTAGTATGTTCTTTGAGCTGTGGATTATTTTAGGTAGATAAATCAACAATATTTGGGCCAGGAATGTGAATGGTCAGGTGATGCAAGAAATAAACCTTTACAGAGAGTAATTACAGGGGAATGTTGTAACAGATGAAGTCTACGAATTAGTGGGTATACAAATATATACACATACATATATACATATGCACATACATACACATATATGTAAGGCCTCTTTTCTAAAGTATCAAATAGAATGTTTAAGTGATGACATACTGTACATACAAATTAGAATTGAAAGACTTTGCTGATAAATGAATGTAGAATATATAAGAAATAGAGGAAATCAGTATGAACCTAAGGTTTTGGCAAGAAATTAGACTAAGATTTTGCCCTAAAAATCAGACCAAGATAAGTTGCAGAAATTAAGACGACTTCATGAAAGACATAGTTGGAGGTGGGATATCAAAAGTACAGTTTTTCCTTTATTTAATTATAAGCACTTTCTTGAGGAGAAATTGATTTCTCAAAATGTATCATTATATATATATTTTTTATGTATATATATGTATATATATATGTGTGTGTATATATATATATATATATATATATATATATATATATATATATATAATTTGTGGACTAGCCACTCAAGATTCAAATTGTTAATTGTAATAAACACAAAGACATAGACAAACACACATACATGCCACAGAACTTCAGGTCAAATATTAGATGTCATGATCTACATTTGGATGAACATACGATTGTCAAGTTATTAACTTAGGTGACAGTGTCTCATTCAAGCACTTTAAAATCACTGCTTCTCTGAATCTCACAGTTTTCTGGATTGCTAACTGCACCAGATGGTCTTACAACTTGGCTGCACAGTGAGATGATATGTTCAAAAGACAGGTTGGCATAACGTGTGAGAACAGAATGCAAGACAAAGCGAAATGCTGGCCTCTTACACACAATCAAGTTCTCTGGGGGAAAGAAATGCACAGAATGATAAGCTTTCATCTCTGCTTATGGCATATTTTTCTTTCCAGTTACTCAGTGTGGGTAAAATCAGCCAATTTTCTAAACGCAAATGAGTCACTTAATTTCCCTTTTCACATGACAGAAAGCTATTTACCAAGATATCTTGCACTGGGATTCCATTTTAAAGACTAACTGATTGATATGTGACTGTACTGGTAGAGCTTAGAACTAACCTTATATGTGACAATTTCCCTTCAGTATGCTAAAAAATGAAGTCAAAAAGTACTAGGACATTTAATTAGAGTATATATATATGTGTGTGTGTGTGTGTGTGTGTGTGTGTGTGTGTGTGTATCTCAGCAAATTCTTTTATATAAATTTTAGGACAGGAGTTTTAACAACTGTTAAATTATGCATGTAATTATATTTGAAAATATAGGTGTGGCATTACCACTAATTATAAGTTACTTAGATGGCTTTTTTTCTTCCTAGAATTTTTTGGTTTTGCCCCTAGAGACTATTATCAGAACACTCATGGGGTTAATAAAGCCAGTACCTGGCACGGTGTCTGTGGCAAATAAGGCTTAAATTTCTGAAACTGAGCTTATTGAGTAGATTCAATATAGCACTCAAATTACTGAATGTCCATTAGCTTTTTGTCCTAAAAATTCATATTCTTATTTAATATTAAATACACATATGTATTAAATATTAGAATAATAACATAAATTTTTAAGTAGAGATTTTTAAGCCTTTCAATGGCTTTTATTGTATATATTTGAGATATACAACATGTTTTGATATGCATGTAATAGTTAAATGATTACAATCCACAAAATTAAGTTATCCATCACCTCATCTACTTACCTTTAAAAAAAATTATGGTAAGATCACCTATAATCTCTACTTCTGCAAAATTTCAGAATATAATATAATATTATTAACTATAGTCCTTATGCTATACATCTTTAGACTTATCCTAATATAACTGTAATTTTGTATGCTATGACTTACATCTCCTCATTTCTCCCCATCCCTCCACTGATGACCACCTTTTTACTTCGTTTGTATGTATTGAGCTTTGTTCAGATTTTACGTATAAATGCAAATTTGCAGCATTTTTCTTTCTGTGTGTGGCTTACTTCACTTAACATAATGTCTTCTAGATTCATCTGTGATATCAAAGATTGTGTGTGTGTGTGTGTGTGTGTATGTATACATACACTAAAGTCTAAAGTTTATTCATCCATTTACCCATCAATGGACACCTAGGTTGATTCTACATCTTGTCTATTTTTTTTTCTTTGAAATGGAACCTCTCTCTGTCATGCAGGCTGGAATGCAGTGGCGTGATCTCAGCTCACTGAAACCTCAGTGTCCCAGGTTCAAGTGATTATCCTGCCTCAGCCTCCCGAGTAGCTGGGAACACAGGCATGCGCCACACCTCCAGCTGATTTTGGTAGTTTTAGTAGAGATAAGGTTTTGTCATGTTGGCCAAGCTGGTCTCGAGCTCCTGACCTGAGGTGATCCACCCTCCTTGGCCTCCCAAAGTGCTGGTATTACAGTCATGAGACACCACACTTGTCTATTGTAAATAAAGCTATAATGAACATGGGACCATGGATATCTCTGAGGTGCTGATTCAATTCCTATTGGTATATACCTAGAAAAGAGATTGCTGAATCATATATAACGTTATTTCAATTTTCCCAGAAATCTCTATATTGCTTTCCATAATGGCTATAACAATTTAGATTCCCACAAACAGTGTACAAGGGTTCCTTTTTCTTCACCACCTGGACAACACTTGTTATCTTTTGTCTTTTTGTTAATAGCCATCTTAACAGGTGAGAGATGACATCTCATTGTGGCTTTGATTTTCATTTTCCCGATGACTGGTGATGTTGAGAACCTTTCTATAAATCTGTCGGCCATTTTTACACCTTTTTTGAAGAACTGTTTGCTCAGGCCTTTGCTTATTTTTTAATTAGTCTGTTTGATTTTTTGTTTTGTTTCTATTTGCTTTTTAGTTGTATGAGTTCTTCATATATATATATGGAAATTAACTCCTTATCAGACATATAGTTTGAAAGTATTTTTTTCCAGTCCATTATCTTTTCATTTTTGTTGATTATTTTTTTCTTAAAGTAAAATTTTTATCCATTTGCAAATGACATGATCCTATATGTAGAAAAACCTAAAGACTTAATGAATAAGCTGTTAATGAATGAATTCAGTAAAGTTACACAATAAAAGATTAATATAAAAATTAGTTATATTTCTTAACACCAGAACAATTTATGTGAAAAAGAAATCAAGAAAAGAAAAAAAAAAAAAAAAAAAAAAAACGCCATTTATGATAGCATAAAAAAGGATAAAATACTTGGGAATAAATTCAATCAATGAGATAAAAGATTTACTGAATACTAAATAAAAGAAATAGGAAAAGTCACAAATAAATAAGAAAATACCCCATGTTCATGAATTAAATGAATTAGTATTGTTAAAATGTTCATACCACCCAAAATGATGTATAAATTCAGCAAAATCCCTATCAAAATTCCAATTGCATTTTTCACAAAAATATTTAATAAAATCTCAAAATTTGTATGAAACTACCGAAGATCCCAATAGCTAAAGGAATCTTAAGAAAGAAAGAAAGAAAAAGAACAGAGCTGGAGGCATCATACTTTCTGGTTTCAAATTATCTTACATAGTTATAGTAATCAAAACATTATGACGCTCACATAAAAATAGAAACATAAATCAATATATGTAATAGAAAACCCAGAAACAAGCCTATGCATATACAGTCAACTAATTCTTGAACAAGGCACCAAGAAAACACAATGAAAAAAAGATAATATTTTCAATAAATCACATTTTAAAAAAACTGAGTATTCATTTGCAAAAGACTGAAGCTAGATTTCTATCTTTTGCTACAGGCAAAAATCATCCAAAATGGAAACAAAACGTAATCATAAGATCAGAATCTGTAAAAATTCTAACAGAAAACATAGGCGAAAAACTCCTTGAAATTGGCCTTAGCAATGATATTTTGGATATCACATTCAAAGTTTAGAAACAAAAGCAAAAATAGATAAGTGAAATATCATTAAACTAAAAATCATCTAACATTTACCTGCAGTTTTGCCTTAGATTTATTTTTTCTCAATAAAATAAATTTCATTTTGAGTTGAGTGTATAATTGTTATTTTAACAATTTTATAAGTAAACTAAGGATGAAACGTAAGTTTTTTACACCTTCATGTAAGAGTCCTGTTTCTCCATGAGGATGACACATTCTCCTTAAAAATTTTTAAATGAATGCATGTTTCTCCAAAAGAAAAAAAAAAAAAAAAAAAAAAAGGAAAAGACATATTTCTGGAACATGAAGTAGACATCCCTTTTCCTATTCCTGCCACTAAGTACAACCCCAAACCTTGGACTTTATACAGAAAACAGACATAATATTTTGAAAAGTGAAAGACAGAGGAAAGTGAACTATGGACTCCAGACCTCAAGACTTGAGGAGCGCCATGATTGTGAATTTCCTGTAATTTCTTTTTGACTCGTATAACAGAGACTGTTTTCTAAGAAAACCAGTAATGTAGATGGAGTGATAGACTTATTGATCCAGGGAACAGAACAGAGAACTTATAAATAGATTCACACAAAAATGCCTAACTTATGTTTGACAAATGTTTAAAAGCAACTCAATGGAGGGAAATAATCACCCATCTTTTCAAAGAAGAAATTAGATATTCATATGTTAAAAGTTTCACTTCAATCTAAATCTTGTTCTTTATACAAAAATTCATTTTAAAGTTATAATGAGAGACTTTAATTTAGAAGGTAGAACTATAAAACTTTCAGGAAAAATCTTTGGGATATAGGGCAAGGAAAATAGTACTTACATTTGATACCAAAACACAGCTCATAAAGGGGAAAAATGGTAAGTAAATTTTATTAAAATATAACACTTTTGTTATATTTTTGTTCTGTAATAGACCCTTATGAGGTAGAAAGTAAAAGCTACAGGGTGAGAGGAAATATTAACAAATAACATATATGACAACGTTTTAGAATCTAGAACATAAAACAAGCTCTCAAAACTCAATAGTAAAGACAAATATACAAGCAAATCTAGTTAGAAAATGAATAAAAGACATAAAGTGACACTTCTTTGAAGAGGACATATAGATGGTAAATAAATAATGTATGAAAATATCTTCAATATCATTAAACATTAGAGAAATGTAAATTAAACCATGATGATACATCCCAGCAGACTCATTCAAAAATAAAATTTAAGATGACACCAAATGCTGGCAAGAATTGGAAGAATCTGTGTTACTTTTAAATTGCTGGTGGAATTTAAAATGGTACAGCCACTCTAGCACAATTTTGAAGCATCTTACAAACTAAACAGGCAAATATTATACAATCCAGAAATCACACACTAATGACACATCAATGTATACTAGAATTTGTCTCTGAGTAATAAAAAATGTATGCTCACAAAGACACCTGTGTATGAATGTTTATATAGCACCTGTATTCATCATACCCTAAAACTACAATTCTAGATATCTATCGAAAGGTAAAGGATGGTTAAAACTGGTGCACCCAAAACTTCAGCAATACAAACACATTGACATGCAATAATCTAGAGGAATCTCCAAGACATTAAGTGAGAAAAATCCCACCTGAAAAGTTTGAATACTATATGATTCCATTTATATACAATTGTTGAAATGATTTCTTTTGAAAAATATAGATTCTGAGTTCAAATTTTGTGGAAATCTCAAATATTGATTAATACGGAAGAAATTTTTAGAGTTTAAAGTTTCTGGTGTCAATTATAAAGTCACCATTATAACTGAATCAAAATGTGATTTAGGCAAGTATTGCTTAGATATCAACTCAGACATCAATACATTCATAGACATAAGCTTATGTTTTTATGCAATTAAGACAACCACAGGTAAGGAAAGATTTTACTAGGCATCATATGTATGACTCTACCATTAAAAAAAAGTTCAGCGTATTCTGTAAATGGACTATTTGAAACTCCTACTGGTACCTTTTTTAAAACTTATATTTGGGGGGCGGAGCAAGATGGCCGAATAGGAACAGCTCCAGTCTCCAACTCCCAGTGCGAGCAACACAGAAGACCAGTGATTTCTGCATTTTCAACTGAAGTACTGGGGTCATCTCACTAGGAAATGCCAGACAATTGGTGCTGGTCAGCTGCTGCAGCCCAACCAGCGAGAGCTGAAGCAGGGCGAGGCATCGCCTGACCTGGGAAGCGCAAAGAGGAAGGGAATCCCTTTTCCTAGCCAGAGGAACTGAGACACACAACACCTGGAAAATCGGGGGACTCCCACCCCAATACTGCGCTTTAAGCAAACGGGCACACCAGGAGAATATATCCCACACCTGGCCGGCAGGGTCCCACGCCAACGGAGCCTCCCTCATTGCTAACACAGCAGTCTGCGATCTAACCGCAAGGCAGCAGCGAGGCTGGGGGAGGGGCGCCCGCCATTGCTGAGGCTTAAGTAGGTAAACAAAGCCGCTGGGAAGCTCCAACTGGGTGGAGCTCACAGCAGCTCAAGGAAACCAGCCTGTCTCTGTAGACTCCACCTCTGGGGACAGGCACAGTTAACAACAACAACAACAAAAGCAGCAAGACCTCTGCAGACGCAAGCGACTCTGTCTGACAGCTTTGCAGAGAGCAGTGGATCTCCCAACACGGAGGTTGAGATCTGAGAAGGGACAGACTGCCTGCTCAAGTGGGTCCCTGACCCCTGAGTAGCCTAAATGGGAGATATCCCCCACTAGGGGGTCTGAAACCCCACACCTCACAGGGTGGAGTACACCCCTGAGAGGAAGCTTCCAAAGTAAGAATCAGACAAGTACATTCACTGTTCAGCAATATTCTATCTTCTGCAACCTCTGCTGCTGATACCCAGGCAAACAGGGTCTGGAGTGGACCTCAAGCAATCTCCAATAGACCTACAGCTGAGGGTCCTGACTGTCAGAAGGAAAACTATCAAACAGGAAGGACACCTATACCAAAACCCCATCAGTACATCACCAACATCAAAGACCAGAGGCAGATAAAACCACAAAGATGGTGAAAAAGCAGGGCAGAAAAGCTGGAAATTAAAAAAATAAGAGCGCATCTCCCCCTGCAAAGGAGCGCAGCCCATCACCAGCAACGGATCAAAGCTGGTCAGAGAATGACTTTGACGAGATGAGAGAAGAAGGCTTCAGTCCATCCAACTTCTCAGAGCTAAAAGAGGAATTACGTACCGAGCGCAAAGAAACTAAAAATCTTGAAAAAAGAGTGGAAGAATTGACAGCTAGAATAATTAATGCAGAGAAGGTCATAAACGAAATGACAGAGATGAAAACCATGACACGAGAAATACGTGACAAATGCACAAGCTTCAGTAACCGACTCGATCAACTGGAAGAAATAGTATCAGCAATTGAGGATCAAATGAATGAAATGAAGTGAGAAGAGAAACCAAAAGAAAAAAGAAGAAAAAGAAATGAACAAAGCCTGCAAGAAGTATGGGATTATGTAAAAAGACCAAATCTACGTCTGACTGGGGTGCCTGAAAGTGAGGGGGAAAATGGAACCAAGTTGGAAAACACTCTTCAGGATATCATCCAGGAGAACTTCCCCAACCTAGTAGGGCAGGCCAACATTCAAATTCAGGAAATACAGAGAACGCCACAAAGATACTCCTCCAGAAGAGCAACTCCAAGACACATAATTGCCAGATTCACCAAAGTTGAAATGAAGGAAAAAATCTTAAGGGCAGCCAGAGAGAAAGGTTGTGTTCTCCAAAAGGGAAGCCCATCAGACTAACGGCAAATCTCTCGACAGAAACTCTACAAGTCAGAAAAGAGTGGGGGCCAATATTCAACATTCTTAAAGAAAAGAATTTTAAACCCAGAATTTCATATCCAGCCAAACTAAGTTTCATCAGTGAAGGAGAAATAAAATCCTTTACAGACAAGCAAATGCTTAGAGATTTTGTCACTACCAGTCCTGCCTTACAAGAGACCCTGAAGGAAGCCCTAAACATGGAAAGGAACAACCGGTACCAGCCATTGCAAAAACATGCCAAAATGTAAAGACCATCGAGGCTAGGAAGAAACTGCATCAACTAACGAGCAAAATAACCAGTTAATATCATAATGGCAGGATCAAGTCCACACATAACAATATTAACCTTAAATGTTAATGGACTAAATGATCCAGTTAAAAGACACAGACTGGCAAACTGGATAAAGAGTCAAGACCCATCAGTCTGCTGTATTCAGGAGACCCATCTCACATGCAGAGACATATATAGGCTCAAAATAAAGGGATGGAGGAAGATCTACCAAGCAAATGGAGAACAAAAAAAAGCAGGGGTTGCAATCCTAGTCTCTGATAAAACACACTTTAAACCATCAAAGATCAAAAGAGACAAAGAAGGCCATTACATAATGGTAAAGGGATCAATTCAACAGGAAGAGCTAACTATCCTAAATATATATGCACCCAATACAGGAGCACCCAGATTCATAAAGCAAGTCCTTAGAGACTTACAAAGAGACTTAGACTCCCATACAATAATAATGGGAGACTTCAACACTCCACTGTCAACATTAGACAGATCAATGAGACAGAAAGTTAACAAGGATATCCAGGAATTGAACTCATCTCTGCACCAAGCGGACCTAATAGACATCTATAGAACTCTCCAGCCCAAATCAACAGAATATACATTCTTCTCAGCACCACATCGCACTTATTCCAAAATGGACCACATAATTGGAAGTAAAGCACTCCTCAGCAAATGTACAAGAACAGAAATTATAACAAACTATCTCTCAGACCACAGTGCAATCAAACTAGAACTCAGGACTAAGAAACTCAATCAAAACCACTCAACTACATGGAAACTGAACAACCTGCTCCTGAATGACTACTGGGTACATAATGAAATGAAGGCAGAAATAAAGATGTTCTTTGAAACCAATGAGAACAAAGATACAACATACCAGAATCTCTGGGACACATTTAAAGCAGTGTGTAGAGGGAAATTGATCGCACTAAATGCCCACAAGAGAAAGCTGGAAAGATCTAAAATTGACACTCTAACATCATAATTAAAAGAACTAGAGAGGAAAGAACAAACACATTCAAAAGCTAGCAGAAGGCAAGAAATAACTAAGATCAGAGCAGAACTGAAGGAGATAGAGACACAAAAATCCTCCAAAAAATCAATGAATCCAGGAGTTGGTTTTTTGAAAAGATCAACAAAATTGACAGACCACTAGCAAGACTAATAAGGAAGAAAAGAGAGAGGAATCAAATAGACGCAATAAAAAATGATAAAGGGGATATCACCCCCAACCCCACAGAAATACAAACTACCATCAGAGAATACTATAAACACCTCTACGCAAATCAACTAGAAAATCTAGAAGAAATGGATAACTTCCTGGACACTTACACTCTTCCAAGACTAAACCAGGAAGAAGTTGAATCCCTAAATAGACCAATAGCAGGCTCTGAAATTGAGGCAATAATTAATAGCCTACCCACCAAAAAAAGTCCAGGACCAGATGGATTCACAGCTGAATTCTACCAGAGGTACAAGGAGGAGCTGGTACCATTCCTTCTGAAACTATTCCAATCAATAGAAAAAGAGGGAATCCTCCCTAACTCATTTTATCAGGCCAACATCATCCTGATACCAAAGCCTGGCAGAGACACAACAAAAAAGAGAGAATTTTAGACCAATATCCCTGATGAACATAGATGCAAAAATCCTCAATAAAATACTGGCAAACCGGATTCAGCAGCACATCAAAAACTTATCCACCATGATCAAGTGGGCTTCATGCCTGGGATTCAAGGCTGGTTCAACATTCGCAAATCAATAAACATAATCCAGAATATAAACAGAACCAAAGACAAGAACCACATGATTATCTCAATAGATGCAGAAAAGGCTTTGGACAAAATTCAGCAGCCGTTCATGCTAAAAACACTCAACAAATTCGTTAATGATGGAATGTACCTCAAAATAATAAGAGCTATTTATGACAAAACCACAGCTGATATCATACTGAATGGGCAAAAACTGGAAAAATTCCCTTTGAAAACTGGCACAAGACAAGGATGCCCTCTCTCACCACTCCTATTCAACATAGTGTTAGAAGTTCTGGCTAGGGCAATCAGGCAAGAGAAAGAAATGAAGGGTATTCAGTTAGGAAAATAAGAAATCAAATTGTCCCTGTTTGCAGATGACATGATTGTATATTTAGAAAACCCCATTGTTGGCTGGGCGCGGTGGCTGAAGCCTGTAATCCCAGCACTTTGGGAGGCCAAGACGGGCGGATCATGAGGTCAGGAGATCGAGAGCATCCTGGCTAATACGGTGAAACCCTGTCTCTACTAAAAAATACAAAAAACTAGCCAGGCGACGAGGCGGCCACCTGTAGTCCCAGCTACTCGGGAGGCTGAGACCGGAGAATGGCGTGAACCCGGGAGGTGGAGCTTGCAGTGAGCTGAGAGCCGGCCGCTGCACTCCAGCCTGGGCGGCAGAGCAAGACTCCGTCTCAAAACAAAACAAACAAACAAAAAAAAACAAACAAACAAAAAAAAAAAAGAAAACCCCATTGTCTCAGCCCAAAATCTCCTTAAACTGATAAGCAACTTCAGCAAAGTCTCAGGATATAAAATTAATGTGCAAAAATCACAAGCATTCTTATACACCAGTAACAGACAAACAGAGAGCCAAATCATGAATGAACTTCCATTCACAATTGCTTCAAAGAGAATAAAATACCTAGGAATCCAACTTACAAGGGATGTCAAGGACCTCTTCAAGGAGAACTACAAACCACTGCTCAGTGAAATCAAAGAGGACACTAACAAATGGAAGAACATACCATGCTCATGGATAGGAAGAATCAATATCATGAAAATGGCCATACTGCCCAAGGTTATTTATAGATTCAATGCCATCCCCATCAAGCTACCAATGAGTTTCTTCACAGAATTGGAAAAACGGCTTTAAAGTTCATATGGAACCAAAAAAGAGCCCGCATTGCCAAGACAATCTTAAGTCAAAAGGACAAAGCTGGAGTCATCACGCTTCCTACCTTCAAACTATACTACAAGGCTACAGTAACCAAAACAGCATGGTACTGGTACCAAAGCAGAGATATAGACCAATGGAACAGAACTGAGTCCTCAGAAATAATACCACACATCTACAGCCATCTGATCTTTGACAAACCTGAGAGAAACAAGAAATGGGGAAAGGATTCCCTATTTAATAAATGGTGCTGGGAAAATTGGCTAGCCATAAGTTGAAAGCTGAAACTGGATCCTTTCCTTACTCCTTATATGAAGATTAATTCAAGATGGATTAGAGACTTAAATGTTAGACCTAATACCATAAAAACCCTAGAAGAAAACCTAGGTAGTACCATTCAGGACATAGGCATGGGCAAGGACTTCATTTCTAAAACACCAAAAGCAACGGCAGCAAAAGCCAAACTTGACAAATGGGATCTCATCAAACTAAAGAGCTTCTGCACAGCAAAAGAAACTACCATCAGAGTGAACAGGCAACCTACAGAATGGGAGAAAATTTTTGCCATCTACTCATCTGACAAAAGGCTAATATCCAGAATCTACAAAGAACTCAAACAAATATACAATAAAAAAACATACAACCCCATCAAAAAGTGGGGAAAGGATATGAACAGACATTTCTCAAAAGAAGACATTCATACAGCCAACAGACACATGAAAAAATGCTCATCATCACTGGCCATCAGAGAAATGCAAATCAAAACCACAATGAGATACCATCTCACACCAGTTAGAATGGCAATTATTAAAAAGTCAGGAAACAACAGGTGTTGGAGAGGATGTGGAGAAATAGGAGCACTTTTACACTGTTGGTGGGATTGTAAACTAGTTCAACCATTATAAAAAACAGTATGGCAATTCCTCAAGGATCTAGAACTAGATGTACCATATGACCCAGCCATCCCACTACTGGGTATATACCCAAAGGATTATAAATCATGCTGCTCTAAAGACACATGCACACGTATGTCTACTGCGGCACTATTCACAATAGCAAAGACTTGAAATCAACCCAAATATCCATCTGTGACAGCCTAGATTAAGAAAATGTGGCACATATGCACCATGGAATACCGTGTAGCCATAAAAAAGGATGAGTTTGCATCCTTTGTAGGGACATGGATGCAGCTGGAAACCATCATTCTTAGCAAACTATCACAAGAAGAGAACACCAAGCACCGCATGTTCTCACTCATAGGTGGGAACTGAACAATGAGATCACTTGGACTCAGGAAGGGGAGCATCACACACCAGGGTCCATCATGGGGAGGGTGGAGGGGGGAGGGATTGCATTGGGAGCTACACCTGATATAAATGATGTATTGATGGGTGCTGACGAGTTGATGGGTGCAGCACACCAACATGGCACAAGTATACATATGTAACAAACCTGCACATTATGCACATGTACCCTAGAACTTAAAGTATAGTAATAGTAAAAAAATAAAATAAAAATAAAAATAAAAAAAAGAATGTTGGTTATAATGCATAAAGACTGCTATTATTTTGAATTTGTACAATTATGAACTATCTGAGGTTTACAATTTATCTAACAATGTAAGCAATTAAATGTGAGCCAGTAACTTGTTGCTTGATAAATGTAAGTCAATTTGACCTGCTAAAGGCTATAAACCTGGAGAGTAGTAAGAAACAAGAACATTAGGGTTATTTGATTTAAATGCAATAAATTTTCTTTCTTTTAAATCTGCATTTATTCGTAATACCTTATTTATATGAAGCGAATAAAGAACATCGACAAAGTATTGTTCTATTATTAAATAATTTTGTTGTTCCTTTGTCTTCACATCATGGAGGTAGAGTAAAATAATTAGATGGATTACTTACAAAATTGTCCAGGAAAAGACTATTATGTTTAGGCTTTTTTTTTTTTTTTTTTTTTTGGTCTTTTTTTTCTTTTTCTTTTTTTCTTTTTTTTTTTTTGTTTTTGTTTTTGTTTTTTTTTGAGATGGAGCCTGGCTCTGTTGCTCTGGCTGAGTGCAGTGGCACTATCTCGGCTCACTGCAACCTCCACCTCCTGAGTTCAAGTGATTCTCTTGCCTCAACCTGCCAAGTAGCTGAAATTACAGGCACATGCCACCATGCACAGCTAATTTTTGTATTTTTAGTAGAGACGGAGCTTCACCATGTTGGCCAGCCTGGTCTTGAACTCCTGACCACAACTGATCGACCTGCCTTGGGCTCCCAAAGATGATAGGAATAAGCCACTGCACCCAGCCTTTTTTGTCCTTAATAGTATATGGCAGAATGCTGACACGGTCACATCAGTCTTAGGACCTTAGTCACTGAAAGATGGTCGTTGTTTTAAAAGAGCATTCTTTTGCAATTGTGTATTTTGCTGCTGATTTTATATATTTGGTTGAGATATGAGCTAGCCAGAGGATCATAATTTCTCTCATTTGGATCTTAAATAATTTTCAGAGTACATACTTAAATTATACAATTAAAGAACATTTTGTTTGTCTATCATTTGCTGTGGTGTTTAAGATTGTGTATTTCCCACATTTTTCTCAATACCTTATTTTTTACTTTAAATTGACTCTGTGAAATTAAATCAAGGGGATACTTACATTTTATAATATCTATTGCTGTGTGATATTTAGATGTCAAATAATAATGATAATAGGTACTGTGACTTTTGGAAATTGTGAACTGCTTTAGCAAAAAGCAAAATTACTTCACTATTGCATCTCTTAAGTATTTAAGAAAATTTAGAATTTCTTTATATCTCAATTTTCTTATTTAATTTGGGGGAACATAGGTTAGTTAAAATTGAATAAATAAAACAAGTTTAAAAATTAAAACAACACTTTAATCTTCTCTGATTTATAAATATACCAAGAAACTTGTCATGTAAGTACATAAAATTAATCTAAAACAGCAGACATTTGACCTAATGAAAAGCTACATTCATCATACTCTATTGATACAGATAGAAACATACAGATGCATAAATACAGATATTTAAATATATAATGAGTTTGCATGTGTGTGTGTATTACACACTAGGTTCAACTGGGTGTGTTATAATGTGCAGGAAATTTGATAGAGGTGCCAGCGCTTCAAATTGTTATTCCTTCAGTTTTTTTCAAAATTAAATTTAAATTAAATTAAATTTTACTCTACACATGTGCAGAATGTGCAGGTTTGTTACATAGATATACATGTGCCATGGTGGTTTACTGTACCCATCAACTTCTCATCTAGGTTTTAAGCCCCACATGCATTTGTTATTCGTCCTAATACTCTTCCTCCCCTTGCCTCCCACCCTCCTGACAGACCCTGGTGTGTGATGTTTCCCTCCCTGTGTCCATGTGTTCTCATTGTTCACCTCCCACTTATGAGTGAAAACATGCAGTATTTGGTTTTCTGTTCATGTATTAGTTTGCTAAGAATAATGGTTTCCAGCTTCATTCATGTCCCTGAAAAGGACATGAACTTATTCTTTTATATGGCTGCATAGTATTCTATGGCATATACGTGCCATATTTTCTTTATCCAGTCTATCATTGATGGGCATTTGGGTTGGTTCCAAGTCTTGGCTATTGTAAATAGTGCTGCAATAAACATACGTGTGCATATGTCTGTATAGGAGAATGATTTATAACCCTTTGGGTATATACCAGTAATGGGATTACTGGGTCAGGTGATATTTCCGGTTTTAGATCCTTGAGGAATGACTGCACTGTCTTCCACAATGGTTGAACTAATTTACACCCCTATCGACAGTGTAAAAACTTTCCTATTTCTCCACATCTTAGCCAGCATCTATTGTTTCCTGACTTTCTAATGATTGTCATTCTAACTAGCATGAGAGGGTATCTCATAGTGGTTTTGATTTGCATTTCTCTATTGACCAGTAAAGATGAGCTTTTTTTCATATGTTTGTTGACTGCATAAATGTCTTCTTTTGGTAAGTGTCTGTTCATATCCTTTACTCACTTTTTAATGGAGTAGTTTGCTTTTTCTTGTAAATTTGATTAAGTTCTTTGTAGATTCTGGATATTAGACCTTTGTGAGATGGACAGATTGCAAAAATTTTCTCCCATTCTCTAGTTGCCTGTTCACTCTGATGATAGTTACTTTTCCTGTGCAGAATCTCTTTAGTTTGATTAGATCTCATTTGTCAAATTTGGCTCTCGTTGCAAATGCTTTTTGTGTTTTAGTCATGAGGTTTTTGCCCATGCCTATGTCCTTATGACATTGCCTAGATTTTCTTCGAGAGTTTTTATGGTTTTATGTTTTACGTTTAAGTCTTTAATCCATCTGGAGTTAATTTTTGTATAAGGTGTAAGGAAAGGGTCCAGTTTCAGTTTTCTGCATATGGCTAGACAGTTTTCCCAGCACCATTTATTAAATAGGGAATCCTTTCCCTATTGCTTTTTTGTCAGGTTTTTAAAAGATCAGATCAGTGTAGATGTGTGGTGTTATTTCTGAGGCCCCTGTTCTGTTTCATTGGTCTATATATCTGTTTTGGTACCATGCTGTTTTGATTACTGTAGCCTTGTAATATAATTTGAAGTCAAGTTGTGTGATGCCTCCAGCTTATTCCTTCAGTTTTTATGTTGTCCGTGATATTATTACAATCCCTAGTTGGATGATAAATGTACACAGAAAATTTATAAAACTTACATGTTTATTATTGATTCCAGAAAAAATGTATAAATTCAATAATTATTTTTTAAGCATGCATACTGGCCTATTTTGGTCAATGTTGGGAATATGGTTTATTTAAAATTTTACAAGGAATTACCAACAGTAAAGTATCTAAGTTTATGCTATATTCATATTCATATATATGAAGCAAGAATATTCTAACTCAAAAAAATTGTCAGCAGCACTTATTTACTGTCTATTTCCTGCACAAGTTCAACATTCACCAAATCCATGATTTTGCATATTTCCCATTTTCAACACCAGCTGGAGGCCAGAGTTTCAAGCATGTCAGTCTGTGATATGGGTACGAGCAAGGTAAAGCTGGTTTGTATTCCCAGTTCCTGGTAATGGCAGCTGTATCAAATACTTCTTCCAATACCTTCTGTGAAGGAAAGGAGTTTATTGTCTGTAGCGATTTGTTTTAAACTCATTCTATTTCATCAGGGAGTTAAAGAAAAAAAAAGAGATTGGTTGCCTCTGGTAGTATTTACAATATAAATGTGTTAAAATGAATACCCTGCTTCTTACCTGTGTACATAATGCTGGATACAGTTATGGAAAATGTGTTGATATCAAGCAGAGGCCTACAAAATCCTTCTAAGATTATTTTAATCAAATATTAATAAATTTTCTTCATTTAAAAGTAATCTATTCAGATCAAATGCTCTACCACAAAACATGATAAAATAAGTGTAAAGTAAGACTTTCATTGGCAAATAGGTCAAATAGTCACTCTAGGGATGTTGAAGGTGAAATAAAGCAAATATGGCTACAACAGGAGTTAGGGGGAGAAAATGGAGAAGAGGAAGAGAAGAATAATTGGTAATGAGCTCAACATGTAAAAACAAATTGCAGTGTATTTGTGGTTATCATAAGAAAAAAGGGAAACCATTGAATGATTCCAGTGACATAATTAGATTAATTTTTGGAAATACAGATTTTGGCTTCTGATAACAGAAGTTACTAGAATAAGGTCAGAGTACTAGGAAACCTATTGCAAAATTATCTATTGTATACTGTATAAATGTGTGTGGGGTGTTATGAAATAACAGGTAGGCAAATGGATACAATATAGTGATGGATATTAATTTATTGTTCTACATTGACAGGATGAAATACAAATAATTATCTAAACAAATGCAGTTCATTCCATGTTATTACGTGAACTGGAAATATAGATAAGAAAGAGGTCGTGTTGGCCTTTAGATGCCTGCTAGAATGTCAGGAAATAGTCTTCTAGGAGATAGGGATTTAGTGATTATTTTATGTGTGAGCATACAATGCTAGATTTTATGTTTTAAAAAGATTAATAGATTTGAAGCAACATTTGAAGCAAAGAAACCAGTATGAAGGTGATTGACAAGGTTTGAGTGGGAGATGACACAGGCTAAGCTAATAATGAGTATGGAGGTATCCTAAGGTATATCTAATTGAAACTGAGAAACAAAAATAATGCAATTTCTCCAGAAGCTAACTAGGGAATGTTTTAGCTACAGAAAAGTTTTATATTTGTAACATTATAAATGCATAACACTTTATGATACATTTGTACGATTTTAAGTGTACAACACTTCAGAACCCAGATTTTAAGATTGGTATGCAATTACAATACAAAAATAAAGTATATATTTTCACAGAACTAATAGATTATAAAACTTATGCTTCAGATGTGCAAAATATATTTTTAAATGCATAACTTACAGAATTAATACTAGGATGTAATATCTGAGAGGAAATACAGGAATGATATGAAGCTCACTTATGTTTCCCCAGAACAGACATAAATTGCACTTGCCCTTTTATTGATGCAGACACTGATAAAGGCAAATCATATTAGCAGGACTAGTGATTTGGAGTGTCTGAAACTAACAGATGCAGAATGTACTGAGCAATTCTCCATGTGATGATTAAAAATTCAGTAAAGCAATATGCCTGTCACATTTAAAAGAAGGCAGCATTTAAGATAAACAGATTTACATGCATATCTGTAACATTTTTCTTCTCTTAAAGAAGGACTGGAGCCACAGAATCTTCACATTAAAGTAAATACGATTCAATGAAAGTTCACACTGTGACCATAAACCAAACTTTTGACCTACATGCCAACTTGTGTAGCTTTTGGAAAGTCTATGGTGCTTAAATAGGCAAAATATAATTAGAATGCTGAAAAATATCCAATTTAATTAGCCAAAAATTTTGGAACTGCTAACTTCAATTAGGCTTTTCAATATAATTTTATCTGATATGAAAAGTTCTGGGGATCACACTTTAACTGAAACCTAAAACAAAGTTTAAAGTTTTTCTAAACTGATGAAAATGCAGAATGTGGTCATATAATAAAGCTGAGGAAAACTTCACTATTTTTTTTTTTTTTTTTGGAAATAAGAGATTTTGTAGTTGTTTTCATATATACAAATATTAGCCACTTGGCTAAGATATTCAATTTGCTCTCTATCAATTTAAAGTACTAGTATTAAATGGAAAGTTTCAGGATAACTTTAGTTAAAAATAAGCAAAAAGTTTCAAAATTTCAGTGATATCCAAGTATGGAGCTATTATCAGCAAGAGACTGAATTTCAACCACATAATGATTATGATTATTAAAAGAACCAATCTACTCTTTTTTAATCACTTCATTCAAATAAGTGGAAGACCACGTGTCTGAAAACATAGGCTTGAATTTTTAATTACCCCTGGATAATGCAATTGTGAAAAAATGGGATATTTTTATCAGGTAAAAGGCTGAGTCTAGAAATTTCCTTACTTTCAGGAATAATTATTTTACTTTGGGTGTCTAGAAATCAATTTGTATTTGGCAATAGAACTACTAATGACTTCCCGAATTTGATGCAATATATTTCAAATAAAGGGCATAGAGATACTCTGGTTACCGAAGTTTTGACAATGAATGCAATGTTTATAAAAAGTATTAGAGAGTTTATTCTCAAATATGGTTAATCTTATTAGGAAGCTAAAAATCAAATATGGTTTCCATCTCTTAAGCATTTTTTGTTGTTTAGAGGACTGCAGCTCATTTGTGAATGAGATGAGGGCAGTGCTGGGCTAAAATCAATTATACTTCTCTTTATTTCATTTATACTGGCCAGAGATCTTTAACATTAACTCTAATCATGAACATTTTTATGTCTTTGCATTTTAAGTAATACTATCTTTCTTTTCTATACAGAAAAACAAAACAACTATGTATACAAAGACACACAGATTTTACATATATATTTTTTTCTGTAATTTTATATACTGCAATTTGTAAAATAAACTTTTTGTTAACAGCATTCAGTGCTCTTGTTACAGGGTGTGTGCCTAACAAACAATGATGGAATATATAAATATTGCATAGTGTGCATTGTCTCATGGTAGTTTTTGTGAAAATTGTTGAATTTAATTACATTTATGTGAGGTATTATAAAACTTACTGTAACCAATAAAATTTAGTCCAAAAATTATTAAACTCATAAAACATTTAAAAGATTTAAAGATTAATAAAAATGAAATTCTATGATGTGGGATATTATCAGAAATGACTCTTTGAAAGATCATCAAATCTTTTCTAATTGTATTTATTTTAATGTAATTATTATAAATGATAAAATAAAATAAATTATAATATACAACTGAACTATGGTTTTGTTTCAGCTTTATAAACATAAAAATTAGATTTTGTTTTTATAAAAATGGACTCATTTGAAAAGTTCACATAAACAAACATGTATTTATGTATATATAGCATTTGAACTGCCCAAATGTGGGTACAACTTACACATTTATCAGCTACATGTTTTAATAAACTGAATTTTGGGTCAAAGATTCACTGACATCACTTTGTGAAGGAAAATATTTCACTAATGAAATATATTACTTACTGTAATCTTTTATAAGGGTCTTTTGAATCTCTTCACTATTAGGTGAAGAATAGTGAGAAAATACACGCACACGAAATGCTTAAAGCAAAGCATGTCATGAGGCAGCCATCTACAAAATAAAGTCAATGTTTTTAAATGCTTGCCTCTTGTGTAATTTTAATAACATTATTGTTCCTTGATTAAAAATATATATTTTTAAGTAGATTTTAACTTTTAGAGCAGTTTTAAGATCATGTCAAAATTGAGTAGAAGAAAGTATGGAATTCTCACATACCCCCTTCCTCCACATATGCACAGCCTTCTAATATCTTGCACCAAAATGGTATTTGTTACAGTCAATGAGCCTACATTGACATGTCATTATCACTCAAATAACACAGTAGACTAGAGTTCACTCATGGTAGAAAACATGCCGTGAGTTTTAACAAAAATAGAAGTGAATATATCCCCCATTATATCTTCATACAGAAGAGAGTCACTGCCCTAAAAATCCTTTGTAATCTGCGTATTCATCCCTTCCTCCCTTCAATTCCTGAAAATCACTGATCTTTTTTATTGTCTCCAGGGTTTTACCTTACGCAAATTATCATATACTTGTAATCATAGGTTATGCAGACTTTCAAGATTGGCTTTTTCACTTAGTAATGGCTTTTTTCGTTTAGTAATATGCACTTGAGTTTCTTGCATGTATTTTCATTACTTTATAGCTACTATATTGTTATTGCTGAATAATATTCTGTTTTATGGTTATGTAACAATTTGAACATTCACTTATTGAAAAATATTTTGATTACTTTCAAGTGTTGGCAATTATGAATAAAACTGCTATAAACATCTTTATGCAGGTTTGTTGTGGCCATCAGTTTTAAATAACTTTGGGTAACTTCCAAGGTTCACAATTGGTGGATCATATGCTAAGAGTGTTTAGATTGGTAGAAACCGTCAATCTTTATTTCAAACTGGCTGTATAGTTTTGCACTCTCACCAGCAATGAATGACAGTTCTTGTTACTCCATCCCTTTGCCAACATTTTTCCTTATTATTATTACAGATTTTGGCCATTCTAGTGTGTGTAGTGGTACCTCATTATTGTTTTAATTTTCATTTCCCTGAGACTCTGATGTGGGACAGCTTTCATATGCTTACTTAGAATCTAAATATTTTCTATGGTAAGATATAAATTAAGTTCATAGGCCCCCTTTTTAAAAAAAATCTGGCTCTTACATTTTCCTATTATTTAGTTGTAAGAAATCTTTGCCTATATTAAATAATAGACTTTTATCAGATGTGTGTTTTGCAAATGTTTTCTCTCAGTCTGGCTTGTCTTCTCATACTGTTGATAGACTTAAGTTCTAAATCTTCTCTTTCTTAACTCGGGGGATTAATATGGTTCAGTAATAATGTGTTACCCAGTGCACTGATTAATGTTTTTCTTTTCATAGAAAGAGTTGAGGAAGACTAAATAAAAATAGGTAACAAACTAAAGGCCAAGATGTCTGTGTACTATACAGTTCAAGGGATAATATTTACATAAATTCTTATTTTAGAGGTCTGTGGTATACTACATAGATCCCTGAACCTAACACATCATAGTTTCACATAAATCAATCCTCTGTTTCATGAATTCTACTATAAAATACCTTGCCTACATAATGCGAGAGATTAAATTTTCAATATATTAGCTATTGTAGTAACCATGTGAACATATTTGATCTTAAATTTTAAAAGGGGTTAGGGAGGAAGTTAAAATTTAAACATTGTGGTAAATTCTATAATCAAAGAAAAAAACAGACAAATAGAGGGAAAAAATGTCTAGAATACCAGAAAAGTAAACAAAAATTTTGGGAGAGGCATACAAAGATGAAATAAATAATGTACATAGCACAAAGTACAACATCGACGTGCAAAACATATTGATATATGAAGCCTGGAAAATGAATGTGAGCTTAAAACTTTGAAGACAATTATTTAGAATTTATAGCCCAGCCTTTAATAGTGATAGTGTCAAAATAAAACTTTGAAGCATCTTTTATGCTTGGTGAATATGATAAAAAATACCAATTTTGAAATAAATTTGTGACTATGCAGCATTTCTGATATATCTTCCCATTTAATGTTTCCTTGGATTCAATGTTATTTTAAAAACTCTCAACTAAAGGCCCATAAATTGATAAAAATGTCAAATGTTTTTCTGAACAAGCATTTCTAAAAAGAAAATTTATATTTTGGATACAATCATTTACTTTTCAAAGTTATATTGTTATTTTGCATAAATAGTGTAAATCTTAATCCTCTTGAGTATCTGTTGCCTTCCATGCTCACTTTGGTTTTACTTATGTCTATTTCTAAAATATATTATTATAAAATCAAGTTTATAGCTTGATTTTATAATAATCTAAATATTAAAGTTTTAGATTGCCCTAATACAATGTAATTTTATGAGTACTTAACAAAGTGAAAATATTTTAAAATGAATTAAGCTTTTATTTAATAACTGTAAACCAAAAAAGAAAGTGAATTACTTAAATATATATTTTATTCTTTCCCCAAATAAGATCTACTTGTCCGAGTATTGTGATGTGAGGACAATTTAGTTAACAAGGCAATATTGAAATTCTTTTCTTTTTTTAATAATGTACATTTTATGCAATTCCAAGTGAAACATTTAATCAAAACCTGGCTGATGATTTTTGGTAGAAGGTCAAAGAACAAGAATCAAGTTTCCTAAAACAGGGTGCCTTTTAAAAGTTCTATGACCTTAAGCTATTATTCACGATATATTAAGGAATGAAAATTCTATGATGTCATCTAATCTATTGAAATTATTTTTTATGTTTGACTATGCTATCAAATTTTGAGTAGCATATAGGTACTAAGTGATATATATATATATTTATTTATTTATTTATTTTATTTTATTTATTTTTTTTGAGACGGAATTTCGCTCTGGTTGCCTAGGCTGGAGTTCAGTGGTGCAATCTTGGCTCACTGCAACCTCCGCCTCTTGGGTTCAAACAATTCTCCTGCCTCAACCTCCTGAGTAGCTGAGATTGCAGGCACTTTCCACCATGCCTGGCTAATTTTTTCTTTAGTAGAGACAGGATGTCACCAGGTTGGCCAGGCTGGTCTCGAACTCCTAACCTCAGGGTATCTCCCACCTCGGCCTCCCAAAGAGCTGGGATTACAGGTGTGAGCCACCACACCGGGTCAATGGTAAATTTTTAATTTTTTCTGTTATGTACTTCTTTATAAGTAAAGTTTATGCCAGTATACTTAGAACATGGGCAGTCAACTGGCATACACAGACATTAAAAAGTTAAACCTTACTGACAAAACAGTTTTGCTTCATTAAATATGAATGATAAAATTATTTTATTAATAATTTTATGATTATAAGGTCTTAATGTCAGTAATAAGGTAAAGGTTTTTTGCAAGGTTTCCCACTATTTCTCCTATATATTTATTTTATTTTTACCTGCTAGGTGAAAATAAAAAACGTGACTACAATGGATGCATAGTAGAGGAAGATGCAAGGAAACGCGATTTCTTGTGTAATGATACAGTTGTTCTTTCTTCATTTATTTGATTCTGAAGTAATAAGCTTTCCTTTATTGGTAATTTATACATTGGTCTAAATACTGTTCCATTGTACTTTCCCTCTGCCTTTGCTTGGTGGAACATTGTTAGGTAATGGGCAAAATAGTTTAGTGGTTTAGACTGAAATTTGGACTCTAGATCCAGTGTCCTGAGTATACATGCCAGCTCTGTGACTTGTCACTGTGAACTTTTGGGCAATGAACCACTTTGTGCCTCAGTTTCATCAGAATGATACATTTTTCATAAGACTCTCGTAAGGATTAAATGTGCCCATCCCAGCCAGAGTAGGTGTTATATTTTCTGTTTGCAATCATCATCACACCATCATCATGTCATCATCATCATCATCATCATCATCATCATCATCATCATCACATTAATTTTATGTATCCTAAGATATTTAAAAAAATGAAAATAAAAAAATGAAAAAAATGCTTGATAACAATCAAACACACTGAAACATAATTTGAGTAATGGTAGTATGCCATGATTAGAATACATATACTTAACAGAAGTTATATAATCTTTCAAAACTTTTTTGAGGTAAATCTTATATGCCATAATGTTACACATCTTGAGTGAATAATTTGATAAAGTTTGATTATGCATAAAGTTTTAAAACTACCATCACAATCAAGTTGCAGAACATCCCATTATGTTGAAGTGTTCCTTCATTCCCTTTGTGTCATTCTTCAACCAGCCCAAGGAACAATTGTCAAGAAATAATTTCATATAAATTTGATTATAACATGTGTAGTATTGTGTCATTCTTATCTTTCCTAGTATAATAATTTATAGATTCATATTTTTGTTACAATATATTCATTATGAGTACTAAAAAGTTTCCAGTTATATGCATAAACCATTTTTTGTTTACCATTATTGAGTTGATCAACATTAGGCTTTCCAGTTTGGAGCTATTCTTTTCCTAGTATCTGTAAGGATATATATTCATTTAATTGGGTGGATATATAGAAATAAAATGTCCAGATTATATTGTAGGGTATGTTTAACCTTGTGAAAATTTGACAGACTGTTTTCCACTGTGTCTCCAATATTTTGCATGTATCCAGCAATGAATAAGAGTGTTTAGTTGATTAAATCCTTACCAATCATTTGAAATAGCAGTTCTATTTGAATTCAGATATATGTGTTTCAATATATCATTGTGGATATACATAAATGTCATTTTCTATTGACCAGTAAGATCCAAATTTCAAGTACTTATTTTCCTTTAGATATTCTCTTTAGTGAGGTATTTGTTCAAATATTTTACTAGTTCTGTTTGCAGTTTGTGCTCTCTATCATTTTACTCTTTCAACAATAATAATATTCTCAGTATGATAGATTACAAAAGGTCTTAAGAACGGTAATATCCTCCAATTTGTTCTTCAACATTTTCTTGTGTATACTTTTCTCCTTATATTTCCATATAAATTTTTAAAAGTCTGTTTATAACAAAAAAATGTTGATTTTATTGCAGTGCTTTGAATCTATTATCTTTTAAGAAAAAAATAACTGCTGTATAATACTGAGTGTTTCATAACATGAGCATATCACTACTTCCATTTGTTTCGTTCTATGCTGAATTAAGTTAATAACATATCTTTAGTTGTATAATAAAGCACACCAAAATGTACTGTCTTAAAATTACCACAATTTATTTAGCTTATGTGTCAGAGACGTGTAGTCTTGACTGGGTTTACTCAGGCATTTGGGGTCAGCTAGTAAAAGATCTGTGGACCTGTTGGCCTAGAATGGCCTCACCCGGGATGTCATGTCTTTGATATACCTTTTCTTATGTTCCAGCACACTAACTCAAGCTTCTTCACATGGCATTTTCAGTTCAAGAGATACAGCAGATGTATGCAAAGACTATTAATCACTATGTTTAGAAGAAACACTGTCACGTATGGTTCATCGAATTATCAAAATAAGGCCATTCCTGGTTGAAGAAGGAAGGAAGTAGATGCTACCTCTTGATGACAGATGTAAATTACATTGCAAAGGACATGGATTTAAAGAAGGAAATAGTTATGACTACTTTTCCAACTGTATACTACACTTTATAATGTTAGAATTTTTAGTACTTTAAGGTCATCTTTCCTCTTTTCATCTTTCAGGTAATTGTCATCTATTTTATTTCTACATTTATTTAACGCTAAAAGACTTTCCAATGATTGTTTAGAATCATCAACATTCATGTAGTTCATAGAAGTTTTATTTTAGTTGCTCTGTGTTTATTTCTATACTCTCTTTTGTTTTGTTTTGTTTGCTTTCCATTATGTTTACAAATTTATTTTAGAATATTTTTAGAACAAATTTAAAATGAAGACCTCTCTCACTTATGTTAAGCCTAAGAAATCCTTTGTCTTCATTTTTAATGTTAGTTTAACAGGATAAAAGTTATAATTATTTTCCCTTATAATTTAAAATCCTCAATATTTTTTAAATTAATTTACTTCTGTCAACAAGTCAGATTCAATTCTTTGTTTTTTAGAGAATTTTTAAATAAAAACACAGTAATGTGTTGCTTAACAATGGGGACATGTACTGATAAATGTGTCCTTCAGCGATTCTGTGTTGTGGGAACATCATAGAGTGCCCTTACACAAACTTAGATGGTAGAGTCTACTATACACCCAGGTTACATGGGATAACCTCTTGCTCCTAGGCTGCAAATCTGTATTACATGTCACTGTACTCAATACTCTAGGCAATTGTATCACAGAAGTAAATATTTATATATCTAAACATAGAAAGGCACCATAAATATACAGTATTCTAATCTTATGGGAACACTGTAGTATATGTGGTCTGTTGCTAACTGAAACATCCTGTGGTTCATGACTGTATTAAAAATTTGGATTAAATGGAATGTGGCTAATTACAGTTATAAGAAATCAATCATTCATAAAGTCACTTATTCTGAGTTACTGTCAACAGAGAAATTTGTGTATTAACTACTTAATAATGAAAAAGAATTATAAATGCAAAAAATTCAAGTCAATTTTATTGAGGTATAATTTACATATTAGGGTGCACTCATTTTACATGTACATTTGAAAACTTTTCACTTATTTACATCTTTATGCAATATAATTGTGAGATTATCAATATAGGAAATATTTACATCATCCTAAAATGTTTCCTCTGTCCTTACTCTGAATTAATTTTCCATTCATCCCTGGTCCTAGGCATCCATTGATGTGCTGTCACAATATAATTGTCTTTTTCATATTTTAATATAATTGAAGCAACATATTGTGTACTCTTTTATGTCTAGTTTATTTCACACAGCATAGGAATGCTGAAATACATTTATGTGCTACCTGTTTCATAGGTTGTTTACTATTGCTGAGTAGTATTCAATTTTATGGGTATACTACAATTTGTTTATTCATTCCCCTGCTAATGGTCATTTGAATTATTTTCAGATTTTGGTTAATTTAAATAAAGCTACAGTACTAGGGCATTTTGCATACACATTTTTGTGTAGAAATATGTTTTTATTTCTCTTACATAATATTTAAGAGTGGAAGTGCTGAGTGTTGTGGTACAGATGTGTTTAACTTTATAAGACATTTGTGTTAAATTGGGTCAAATTATTTGTCTGCCTTTATAGAGAAAACCTTATGGGGTCTTTTCTTAAGTTTGTTAATATAGTGAAATACAATAATTGAATGTCAAATGATAAACATTCAACCACTTGGCCCATGATGTATTGTCCTTTTTATACATTGCTGTGATAGAGAGAAATTTTCTCCAATTGATTGGGGGTGGGGCAAAGAGGGAAATAACTGCGAGCTTTTCCTGGGAACACAGGGAATTCTCCCTAATCACCCTCAAGTACATCAAGTCTGAGTATCTAAGAGTCTTCGAAAGGGTCAGTGCGTAATTGGACATTAGGTGCCCTTAAGTAGTGAACTGGCTGTAATCATCACAGCCAGGGAATGCAACAGTCAGTTCCCTTGAAATTTTTTGAAAGCTCTTTGAAGAAGGCTGGGTACAAACAAAGAGAGGCTGTGAAGATCAAAAAAAATAACGAATTATTCATTGAGAAGACTCAACAACAAACATCCATAAGCATAAAGAACATTCAGGAAAATATGACCTCACCAAATAAAGACTAAATAAGGCCCTAGTGAGTGACACTGGAGTGATGTAGATGTGTGACCTCTCAAGAAATTTTAAAATAGAAATCTTGAAGGTAAAAAATATGATTCATGAACTGAAAAATGCATCAGTGCCTCAACTGCAAGATTAATCAAGAGAAAGGAAGTGCCAGTGAGCTCTAACACAGGTTATTTTAAAATATGCAGTCAGAGGAGAGGAAAAAAGAAGAAAAGAATAAAAAAAAAATGAGCAATGGGTGATTTAGAAAATAGACTCAGCTGATCAAATATAAGTCCTTGTTGTTAAAGTTGGGGCAGAGAGATAGGAATAGAAAGTTTATTCAAAGAAACAATAACAGAGAACTTTCTAATCCTAGAGAAATCATTAATATCAAGCTACAAATAGCTCAAAAATCCCTGAGCAAATTCAACTCAGATAAGACAACTCAAAGGCATATATTATATTAAACTTGCAAAGGTCAATGACAAAAAGGGTGTTCTAAAAGCAGCATAGAAAAGAAGAAAAGAACATTTAAAGGAGCTCTGACACATCTGACAACAGACTTCGCAGCAGAAACTTTACAGGCCAGAAGGGAATGGGATAACACATTCAAAGTGCTTATGAAAAAAAGTAAAATAAAATAAAAATAAAAATAACTTCTAAAAGCTTTACTGTATCAAGAAAAGCTATCTTTCAACATAAGTAAAGATTTTCCCAAACAAAAGCTGAGCAAATTTATCACCATCAGGCCTCTCTTATAAGAAATGCTAAAGGGAGTTCTTCAGTCTGAAAAGATGAAAGATGCTTGCATAAAGCAAGATGCTATCTTCATCATCATCATCTGTAAAACTCACTGGTAAGAGTAAGTACACAAATTTAGAATACTCTGATGTTGCAATGATAAAGCACAATTACTTTAGCCTGGTACTTCAGTATCTTTAGTATGAAGACTAAAAGATAATACCATAAAAATAATAATAACTATAGCAATTTTTTAAGATATAGATATAAAAGATATAAATTTATACACCAAAATTCAAATTACAGAGGATATGGAATTAAAGTGTAAAGTGTTATATTTTAGTTTTTTCTTTGCTTGTTTCTTTCTCTTGTGATCAAAATTAACTTATCAGCAGTTTCCAATAACTTGCTATAACTACAGCATTTTTCTTTGTAAACCTGATGGTAACCACAAAGGAAAAACTTATGATAGATCCACTAAAAATAAAAAGCAAGAAATTAAAACATACTATCAGAGAAAGTATCTTGACTATAACAGAAGAGAGTAATAAAGGAAGAGATAAGTTACCAAGTAACCAGAAAACAAGTATCAGATGTTGTTTTTACTATTGTTCCTTTGAAGTCTTCTCTGTTTGAAATATTTTCTTTTTTTTTAAAGTTGTATAACTGATTTTACCAGTTGTAGCTTTATTTTATTTTACTTTATTTTATTTTATTTATTTATTTTTTTGAGACGGAGTCTCTATCTGTCACCCAGGCTGGAGTGCAGTGGCACGATCTCCACTCACTGCAAGCTCTGCCACCTCCCAGTTTAATGCCATTCTCCTGCCTCAGCCTCTCTAGAAGCTGGGACTACAGGCACCCGCCACCACGCCTGGCTGTTTTTTTTTTTTTGTATTTTCAGTGGAGACGGAGTTTCACCGTATTCTCCAGGATGGTCTCGATCTCCTGACCTTGTGATCCTCCCGCCTCGGCCTCCCAAAGTGCTGGGATTACAGGCATGAGCCACCGTGCCCGGCCAACTTTCTTTTATTTTTTAAAATATCACTAGAAACTGCTTTCATCATAATACCTTCTATCACTTTAATCTCCCATTTTTATTTGTTTTACCTCTGACGCTCCAATTAAATGTTTTAGTTATTTTCATTTTATTACACATGTATTTCATTTACTTTCTTTTTCACCTCTTTTGTGTTTCATATTATAATTTTTTGTTAAAAAATTTCCAGTTCATTAATCCTTTCTTTTGCTATATCTAATCTGCTGTTAAAAATGTCCAATGTATTTTTTAGTTCTGATGTTTTGTTTTGCATTATTATGTTTTAAAAAATAGATTATATTTACTTTGTGATTTCTTCTATTTTTAATCTCAATTCTGTTTCATTCTATTTTATTATCTATTTCCTTAATATTGTTATTTATAACTCCAATCTTGATTATCTCTAGGTTTGTTTCAATTGCTTCTTTTACACTAGATTGTGCCATATTTTAATGTCTGTTTGCATAATTTAATATTTGTGTCTAATACTGAATATTACATATACAAGTTTAAAAGTCACCAAAAAAACTTTATTTTTCCTTAAAAGAGTTTATTAGGCCGGGCGCGGTGGCTCAAGCCTGTAATCCCAGCACTTTGGGAGGCCGAGACGGGCGGATCATGAGGTCAGGAGATCGAGACCATCCTGGCTAATACGGTGAAACCCCGTCTCTACTAAAAAATACAAAAAACTAGCCGGGCGACGAGGCGGGCGCCTGTAGTCCCAGCTACTCGGGAGGCTGAGACAGGAGAATGGCGTGAACCCGGGAGGCGGAGCTTGCAGTGAGCTGAGAGCCGGCCACTGTACTCCAGCCTGGGCAGCAGAGGAAGACTCCGTCTCAAAAAAAAAAAAAAAAAAAAAAAAAAAAAAAAGAGTTTATTATTTTATTTATTAACTAAACTGGGAGAATGATTATCATAAACCAATAAAAAAGTAAGCAAAGTTGAAGCTGGGTGATATATTTGATAAGGCTTTATCTTTAGTTCTGTCCTAAAGAACATTATTATGGTGAAGCTATTGTAAGCCTGATGTGTCCCCTGTCCCATACCGATGTCTCCTTAACAGCACTGAACTCAAAATTTTCTTTCTTCAGCAGTAAGATATAAGAAACACTTTATATTGCTCTTCAGAGGATTTTGGTTTAGATTTCCAGATTCTTGCTCGAGGCCTGTCTAGAATCTGGTAAATATTTGCTGCTTTAAAATTCTTCAGTCATTAATATTCTCAGCCCCTATAGTTTGTATTGCTTCCATAGCTTTATGATGCTATTTGCTCTAATAATTTAAAATTATATGTCACTTATCAATTATTTTGTTTTCTTAGTGGCGTATACTGTAGCCGGTAAGCTACTATCTTCTATACAAATAAAATGATCTCATAGGTAACATCCAATAATTGATTGATAGAGTTCAACTGATAAGATCTCTTCTTCTACTTCTTCTTCTTATTATTATTATCATCATTTTTGACATATGTTTTCTTCTGTCTTCATGGTGAGTTTCAAGAATAGGAATAAATAAGCTCATTAGGCTCAGAACATCATCTGTAACAATCTTCTATAATGTTTAAGATTTAATTAAGAAAGTGTAATTAATGAACAAGGTCACATTAAAGTAATGCTTCTGTTTACAACCTTACTCTTACTTGAGTGTTGAAAATTCCTAATGTAACTCACTCATCTAGCAGGAACTATTACATTAATCAAGTTTGTAATAATGGATGATTAAAGATAAATACTGATCAATAACATGGGTCTGTTTCTGTGATTTAGTTAAAGCTAAGAGGAAAGCCATTTTAGCCAGCATCAGTCCTCTTGTCTTTGTAATATCATCTGCATTTAGTATTAAAATTATTGATTATCAAAGCCAAAACAATTTTTTTCAAGCTGTGATTGGAGCTTAAGGAAAACTGTCAAGCCAACAAAAATGTCTTTGTTAGCACACAACATGTGTATCTTTTGATCATTCATGTATTTCTAATTAATTGTATTTTTTATATAAAATAAATATAAAATATCTGCAATCTTTTAATAGCTATACAATACATAAAAATATAATAGTTAAGTTTAGCTAGAAAAATGGGTAATGTCTAGACATGTATGTAGCAGTGAGTTTTAAGTTATTTCACATTCATAAAATAACTAAACATTATTTTTCCTAAATAAATGAAAACTTTCATATATTTTTCATTAAAAATTTCACTTTTTCATAAATGAAAGGTTAGTCATATGTCTTTCTAATGTTTATTACTTATAAAGGGAAAAGTGAGTGATTTACTACAACTTATCAAAAATGTTGCCCAAATCAGCTAAAAACATAATGTCAATTAGGAAACAAAAGACCATTTTGAAATTAAGTAATTAAATGAGTGTTTACTTACAAAAGGATAATTTATAATACAGAATAAAGAGAACACAGATAATAGTGCACTAACTTTAATCTGGTAGCAACTAAGCTGTCTCTGTTTTTTACCCTGATTGAACAGAGGAAGTGAGAAGTTCTCATAATCTGCATGTAGGGAGAATGTCAAGTAGAGCAGGATGCTTTGGAGGAGAGGTGATACTCTCTCAAGGGACAGAGCTCAGCTCAGGTTGTCAAAGGGAAGTAGCAAGAAGGTTAAATGTAACAACCTCACTCTTTCTGACACCATTACAAAAGACTACATACTGCCAAACTGGTCAGTTAGCTAGAGTATGAGAACTTATTGATTTAATCCATGGAAATCAGTTTCCCAGTATGTATGGAGCAGTATGAAGAATGATGGAGTGCAGATTTAAAGAGGCAAACATAGGATATAAGAAAACAAATAAAAATAGTTCAAATCATCACAAAATGAAATATGGCATATCAACCTTTTGCTTATTAAAATTTTATTACCATATCATACACTACATTAAAATGTTTGTCACGAAAACCAAAAGAAATACAATTCTTCTAATAAAATAATGAAAAATATGTGATTTTAGCAGGATGGCCGACTAAAGGGGCCTAGCACTTGTCCCCCTCTTAAAAAGACCAAAGCAATGAACAAACAACTAAAATTCACCTGGAATATGCGAGGCACAGCATTAGAATGAAGCAGTGAAGTGACAAGCTTCTTGTAGAACATGAAGACCCAGGATAACAACATAGAGATGAGAGCTAGGCACTGGGTCTCTGCTGCCTTGTCTCTCCCAATGAAATTATCTCAGAACCAAGATAAACTTCCTATTATAGGTAGAATGTAAGCAGAAGACCCACCAGTCACCACTGCAAATGCAGGCATCTGCAGTCCTTACTACAGGAAAGTACCACAGTATTCACGAAGTCCTGGTCTAGTTTAGGAAACTGTCTGGGATTCATGTGGCTGCATTGCCACATGATTAGGAGCAAAAGTTGTGCACTATCCACACCCTTCATCACCCAAGATGCTGAAACATGATACCATCCTAAAACCAGAGCCACTGCTGGAATGTGCTCTGCTCTGGGGAAAAGTAGCTACTTTGCATCTCACCTTTGGGGCTCTTTCATTATTCCACTAAGCCCAGACAAAGCCCTGCTGCTCCAAGCCTCAGCCCTGGGCCCTGGGTTATAACTTCAGCCTCATACATCAGAGAAGCCAACTATGTGCCTGCTAAACCAATGTGTACTCCTGACAAGAGAAGTCCTGAGCAAACCTGCTTGTGAGCCAGGCAAGCAGATGCATACTGCTGCCACTGGTGAGAAACAGCTCAGCACATCAGCCTCTGGTGGTCATTTCTTAGGTCCAGTCAAGCAGCTGTACTCCTGTGCCCCCACCAAGACATTCTGATGGATTTGCCCCCAATAAAAATGCCTGTAATCCAACCAAGCAGCAGAGGGCCCATATCTGACCTGAGAATCAGTTCAGTGAATCTGCCTTCAGTAAACACCCCCAGAGACATCTCAAGCAGCTGCTAGCCCAGCTTCTACTCTGAGAAACAACCCAGCAGAAACAGGAAACAAGAAAAAGAAAAGAAACATGATGCCTCCAAAGGAACAAAATAATTATCTGATAACAAGTCACCAAAAGAAAAAATATACAAAATGACAGAAAATAAGTTTAGAATAATGATTTAAGAAAATACAGACAGGCAATTCAACTAAATCAGTAAAATAATTCATTATCTGAATTCATTATCTGAATAGCAAAGAGATAGATATTCAAAAAAGAACTACACAGAAGTGTTGGAGTTTAATAATTTTATGAATGAAGTTAAAAAATTATCATCAAGAGAGTCAGCAACTATCTAGAGAAAGCAGAAGAAAGAATTTTTGAACTTGAAGACAGGTCTTTTGAAATAGCTTAGTCAGATTAAAAAAAAGCAAAACCAAAATAAAACAAAAAATAATAAAGAATGAAGAAAGACTACAGAACTTATGGAACACCACTAAGTAAATAATGTTTGTAATTTGAGAGTTTCAGAAGGAAAACAAAACAAAACAAAAGAGTCAAATCACATGTAAGGAAATCCTTATTAGACTGATAGCAGATTTCTCAGCAGAAACCTTGCAATTCAGGAGAAAATGGGACATTGTATTCTGTACTGAAAATAGAAAAAAAACAAAAACAAAAACAGAGAAACAAACAACAACAACAACAAAAAACAAGAACAAAAAACTTCTGCCAACTAAGAATAGTATGCACAGAAAAGCTATTCAGAAATAAATGAATGAAACCAATTATTTCCCCCAAAAACAAAGACTAAAATAATTCATCACCAGTAGACTGGCCTTAGAAAAAATGCCTAAGGGAGTCATGCATCTGGAAGAAAGAGATGATAACCAGCACCATGAAAATATGAGAAATTATAAAAATTCACTGGCAGAGCAGTTAGAAAGACAAAGGAATCAAACTTTATCACTACAGAAAACCACAAAACAGCTAAACAAAACAATAAGAGAGGAAGAAAAGAACAAAGGACATATAAAGCAGCCAAAAAACAATTAATGCAATGACAGAAGTTAGTCCTTACCTATCAATATAACTTTGAATATGAATAAATAAAATCTACCAATTAAAAGGTATAGATTGGGCAAATTGATAAAAATACAGGACCCCACTTTATTTTGTCAATAAGAAACTCGTTTCACATAGAAAGGCACACACAGACTGAAAGTGAAGGTATGAAAATAAACATTCCATGCAAATGGAAAACAAAAATGAGCAGGAATAACTATACTTATGTCAGATAAAACAGACAATATGATCATCTCAATATATTCAGAAGCAACACTTGACAAAATTCAACATCACTTCACAATAAACAGTTTCAACAAGCTAGATATAGCAGAAACATACCACAACACAATAATGGCCATATTTGACAAACCCACAGCTAACATCATACTAAACAGGAAAAAAAAATGGAAAGTTTTACTATATGAACTGAAACAGGACCACAATACTCAGTTTCACCACTCTTACTCAACATAGTACTTAAAGTTCTAGCTAGAACAATTAGACAAGAGGAAGAAAAGAGCATTCAAGTAGAAACTAAAGAGGTCTATTTGTATTTGCAGACAACATGGTCACACATGTACAAAAACCTAAAGACTTCACCAAAAAATACTTAGAACTGATACATTCATTAAAGTTGCAGAATACAAAATAAAGATTAAAACATTGGTAGCATATTTATGTATTTACAATGAACTAGCTAAAACTACTTCTAAACATTGAACAACTATTGGTGGTAATATCAATTAATACAATAATTATGGAAAAAAGTATGATGTTTCCTCAAACAACTACAAAAAAAACCCTACCATATGTTCCACAAATTATACTACTGGGCATAAAATCAAAGAACAAAATGGAAATGAGTACAGTGAAAAAACACCTGTACTCCCATGTTTAATGTAGCAATATTGAAAATAGCCAAGGGAAGGCTAAGTGTCCATCAACAGCTAAATGTATAAAGAAAATATGGTTATATAAAAACTAGAATATTATTTATCCATAAAAGTGAATGAAATCCTGTCATTCATGGCAACATAGACAAGTCTAGAGGACATTATGTTAAGCAAAATAAGTCAGAAACAAGACAAATAAATATCATATATTATCACTAACATAGAAGCTGAAAAAGTTGATCTCATAGAAGTAGAGAGTAAAATAGTCACTACTAGAGGTTTGGAAGGGTAGTAATAAGGAGGGTTAGGGAGAAGTTGGTTAAAGAATACAGTATTACAGGAGGAATCAATATTAGATAGGAGGAATAACTTTTGGTGTTCTACAGTAATATAGAATGACTATAGTTCACAATAATTTATTATGTATTTTCAAATAGTTAGGACAAAAGATTGTAAATGTCACCAAGACAAATAAATAATAAACGCTTGAGGTGATAAACTTATTTACTTATATTTGACTACTTCACATTATATGTATAGAAATATTGCTATGTACCTCACAAATATTTATAATTTTTCTATGCCAATTAATAATAATAATTTCTAAAAGATCTGCAAGACTATGTAAGTCCTCAAGAAAAGGATAGAAACTGAGAAGAGGGCCAAGTACAATGTCCTGGTAGTTGAATAAAGAAAGTATTTCAAGAAGGAGGAAAATATCAACTCATCAACTATTACTGAAAGTTTGCATACAGAAAAAGTAGACCATGGGATTTGGCAAAATAAAGACTGAGAGCAACCTCAAAGAAAAAGAATGAAAAAGGAAATATGAGGAAAAGAAACACCTTTAACCAGCTACCTTATTAAAATCTATTAAAATTGGCCATGGATTATGTGCTTGTTTTAATTCATATATGATGCCTATGTTGAAAATTAGTTTTTAATATTGAAGTTTAATATACTCCTAATCATAAAAAATAAATTTAATTTAACATAAGCCATAAGTAATTTGAAGTGCATAAACTTTTCATATTTAAAATTAATCTGGAGTGGGTAATTAGATTTATCTGATAAAATGTTTGATTTGATTACATCATCCTTTCTCAATTTTGCACATTTCTTTATAAAAGTTGATAGCTATTAGTTACTCTTGACATGCTGAAAAGATGTAGACTTTATTCCAGTGGCAATCTTTCTAAATTTCATGATCAAAGACTTTCTCCATTTTTTCTTTACTTTTTAAGAAGACAGACATACTTTTTCTGTTAAAGTTGAAGTAATATGAATAAATCTTAAGATGCCTTGTGGAACATTGTCTTAATCAAAGCAATAAAAAGTTGAAAGTTATATTTATTTAAAGTACTTCCAATCTCTCAATGACTAAAAAAAAAAAAAAAAAAAATACAAATCAAATCACCCAGGATGTATCAAGTGTTTAAATACTCTTTCCTCTACTAATTTCTCAAAACCAATTTTTTTTGTACACAGTCTCATTTCTTAACCTCTTCCCTTTTAAGGACCATCCTTCAATTTTCTTCGAGAACTCATCCAATTTAAGAGTTTACATTTTCCCTTTCCATATATCAAAACATATGGCTTTTTGCTTCCCCTGGATAAATTCTTCCTGGGAATCCTATCTCTATCCCAAATTTGGGAAAAAGTGAATGTATTTTGCAAGTGGGGTTGAAATAAATCTTGGAAGCCTGAGGAAGGAATGTGGTAGACAGAAGAATTCATTGCTAAAATGTTTATATCCTAGTCCTTGGAACCTGTGAAAATGTTAACTTACATGGCAAAGGAAACTTTGCATATGTGATCAAGTTAAAGATCATGAAATATAAAACTTTCATGGATTATTTGGATGATACAATATAATCACATGGGTCCTTATAAGAGGAAGCCTGGAACATCAGAATCAAAAAAGGAGATATTTTGACAGAAGCAGAGATCAGAGAGAAACTGAAATCTGAAGATGTTATGTGCTGGTTTTGAAAATGTAAGAGGCCATAAGCCAAGAAATACAGGTTGCCTTTAACAACTAAAAAAGGCAAATAAATAGATTCTCTCTGCAACCTAGTATCTCCAGAAGGACTGTAACCCTGACAACAAATTGACTTCAGGATTTGACCTCCAGAACTATAATACAATAATACTTTTGTATTGTCATAGTCATTAAATTTGTGGTAATTTGTTATAGCAACATTATGAGACTATTACAGTGATATAACATACGTAAGTTTATAATCATGTAATTATGAATTTCTTATTAAATAACTAAGTAAACCACTGTTTAATTTGCTACTGCAACATAAGCACATACTAACATCTTCCAAAAACAAGTTAACTCTATCCATTGATTTATATAGTTATATATTAGTAAAAACTATTTAACACCAGACAATTTGCTTCAGTCTAATACACAATGGGAGATGAGCTTTTATCTGAATGTTGACTCTAGTAAAGCAGAAAAATATTGTGTTAAACACATGTTAACTTCCTTGGTTCACATGTAAACAAAAATACATTTTAGGAATCACTTGATGATTATTACATTTTTGTGCATTTAAAATTCTGTAGTACATATTGGTGAAATTTATTCGTTTAGGATATAAAGGTTATATCACCAATGTGACACTTTAATTGTGTATTTTTGAATAGCAGCTTTAGTATAAAACAAGAATTCTATTTTAAATAAAGCAATATAAACATTTAGAAACAAAGAAAACCAAAGGTCAAGATATATTAAAAATTTTTTGATTAACTTTTAAAATAAAATACCAACATTCACATCAGTTGACAAATTGACCCAAGTGTTTTAATAGCAATATCTAATGTTGAAAATGCTTGAGGAACATAGTTGCATTACTTTACTCATATTTCTGTTTAATATAATTGATAAAGTTTCTCTAGTAAGCAATTTAAATATATTTATAAAGGCCTCTTAAGTAGTTTTTATTTTTAGTTTTAGTGACTTAGCTGAATTATTTCAAATATGCAAAAATATTGAGTAAAACATGCTAATTATAATTTTATTAAAACAGTAATTGGAAGATAGTCAAAATAGCATTAGTTAAACTAGACATGAAATATTCGTAACAGATTTTTTTACTTTAAAAAATTAAGTTCTTGAAAAATAAATAATGATAGGAAAATAATATGTCATATAAATGTATAAAGTTTAAAATATGACTAATATTAAATATACTTCAAACCATTTAACATTTAATATCAACTAACATTAAGCTAATATTAATAGCTAACTTTTATTATAATATTAAATTAATATTAATTATAGCCAACATTTAATATGAGGGGACTTCAAAAAGTCCATGGAAAATAAAATTAAAAGATAAAAATAAAAAAATAAAACTTTATTTCTCAACATATGCTCCATCAAGTTTAAGATACTTTTGTACCATAACGATAGCAGCCATTTAGTTCATCCCTAAATAATTGAGGTCTCAGGAATTTAAATATATCAATGCGATTTTGTTTTACCTTATTAAAGTGTTGCCTTTTACTGATATTTTTAAGACTATGAAAAAAAAAAGAACTTAGGATGAATCAAATTAGGACTCTAAGGTGTATGCATAATGGTTTCTCAACAAAACTCTCACAAAATTGCTCTCATTTGAAGAGAGGTATAAGCAGAAGCACAGCTGTGGTGGAAAAGAACTCTCTGGTGAAGCTTTCCTGGGCAATTTTCTGTTAAAACTTTGACTAACGTCTCAAAACCGTATCATAATAAGTAGCTGTTATTGTTATTTGGCCCTACAGAAAGTCAGCAAGCAAAGAGCCTTAAACATTCCAAAAAACTGTGGTCATGATCTTGCCTCTTGACTTGTTATCTTTTGCTTTGACAGGATCAAATCCACCCTGTTGGTAGCCATTGCTTTCTTTGTGCTTTGCCTTCACAATCACACTGGCAAAGCTATGTTCCATCTCCTGTTAAAATCATTCAAATAAACACTTCCAGATCTTGACCACACTTGTCTAAAATTTCCATTGAAAGCTCTTTTATCTGTGGCTGGTTTGAGGATGGTTTTGGCACCCTTCAGCTGGAAGGTTTGGTCAACTTTAATTCTTCAGTCAGAATTCTGTAAGCTGGACCAATTGAGATGTTTACAGCTTTTGGCTATTGTTTCTGCTATTTATCATTATTCCTCTTCAATTAGGGCACAAACAAGATACATTTATTTTCTTGCAAATTGATGCAGATGGTCTGCCACTGTGGGCTTCATCTTCAGCATCATCTTGTCCCTTCTTAAAATGAGTTATCTATTTGTAAACTAATAATTTATTTGGGGGATTTTATTAATAAAGTTTTTATAAAACATCAGTGATTTTATTGTTATTCTACCCAATCTTCATATAAATTTCATATTTGTTCTTGTTTTAATTTTAGCAGAATTCATGTTGACCTGACAGGAGTTCTTTTCAAGCTGCTGTCTTACCATTCTTAGTGCCTCAATCTAGATTCAGTTCAGACATGTTTTAATAAATTAGTATGAGGTTGGTACAAGAAAATGTTGAAATCCATTCACAGATTTTTTTTTCATAATAAACATCTTGCATGAACTTTGTTAATTTTCTTTGTATTATAAATTATTATTTAATTTACATAGATACAATTAATGTAATAACTGTACTGAACTAGAGCTATAGTCTTAAACCTTAGGCCAACCTAATAATCACTTTCTAATAGTCACCAAGGGACCTTCTTGGGAGCTCTATTTTGGAAACTCTAAAGAACCAATCACTCTTCTTGGAAGCGACTAGTTTATTTTCAGTGGGGGTGTTAATATACTCTCTCTTTTTTGACAGGTTACCAAAAAGTAGCAATCTGTAGTACCATACGAGAAAGATTAACTAAAATGAGATTTATTATTCTTACTTATTCAAGTGTTTAATTACCATAGGTCAAGAATTTTTTTTTTCCACAGAAAGTTATGATACAGTTTGGATATTTGTCCCTACCAAATCTCTTGTTAAAATACAGTCCTCAATGTTGAAAGTGATGCCTGGTGGAAGGTGATTAGATCAGAGGGGCAGATCCTTCACTAATGGCTTAGCACCATCCCCTTGGTGATAAGTGAGTTCTAACTCAATTAGTTCACAATAGATCTGGTTGTTTAAATGAGTCTGAGACATCTCCTTTCTCTCTCTTGCTCTCTCATTCACCTTCTGGGGTAGTTGTTCATGCTTCACCTTCTGTCATGAGTAAAATTTCCCTGAGGTCTCAGCAGAAGCTGAGCAGATGCTGGCACTATGCTTCGTATATAGTCTGCAGAACCATAAGCCAATTAAACCTCTTTTCTTACAAATTACCTAGCCACAGGTATTTCTTTATTGTAATGCAAAAATAGAGTAAGATAGGCTACTTGCCTTGCACTTTCTGATTGCATCATACAGCCTGTATGTGATCACTTAGGAAAACAGATACATTCCTTCTCCTTGTGGGATTTTATCTCTGTGAAAGTGTGCATCCATGGCAAAGAAATATATGCAAGATTTCTTCTCCTCTTATATTATATATTTAGCAAGTGATATATGTATACATGTTTGAATTTATTAGCATCTATCTGCCCTTAAAAAAGACTTAAAGTTTCTCAATAGTTAGCATAACTCTTCTCACACAACAGTCAGTGAATACACAATTTAGACATTCTTCTGAGTTTTGGACAGGGATTTTAAATGTAATATTTTTAGTATTAAATCTTCTTACCCACCACTTCTCTTCACGTAATATGTAAGGCCTTTCTTAATTGTTTATCAGGTTCATCCTTTTTCCCTAGTGTTTTATCCTAAATTTATCAGTCCTGCCAAAATACTTGTAATTTCTTAAGTGAGCTATGTAGCCTTTGTAAATGTTGTTACTGTACCAGCAATTCATTCTTCCACCAATTATTAAGAAACGATTAGGTGTCTTGTATTTTGGTAGGTAATGAGAAGACTAACTTCTATCTATGTCAATGAGACTTTTTTATTCTTTCAAAATATAGCTTAATTATTAACTCCACCAGAAAAATTATTTCTTCTACTACTGTTCTTACCAATTTGTTTGTTTGTTCTGTTTCTCTGAACTCCCACATATCC